>NW_026129535.1:279516-359627 GCF_022985175.1 Labeo rohita | reverse complement strand
GGGCGGCAGTGTTGGAAAGGCGGGGCTTAGGACACCTGTCGATCGTAGCCATGACGCAGCAAAATGAAGCGAGAGAGACATGTCCCGGGAGCGGGAGAAATAATCGCCCTTTGTGTGTTATTGTGTGCGTCTGTGACTAATTGTGAGTACCCGCTCGCCTCTATAGACTGTTCTTGTTCATCCTAATATTCCATTGTGAGAAGATGTGGTGTTTATCTGCTGTTCACGATTGAACATGTGAAATGAGTGTACGGCTATGCTAACGCATTCACCGCATTCGCGTGCTGTGTTTACAGATATGACATCGCTATTTGTATTTTCATCCTGTTCTGTATGTTTATCCATCTCATTATGCTGCTATATTCGGAATAATTACTGTGAAGTTTATATAAGAGTACCTTAATTGGTTGTTGAGAGATTTATTGCAAGTATTCGGGCACTTTCAGTTTGACGTGCCGATTATGTTTACATAAAAGAACACCGCACCAGATTGCGTTGTACATCACCACAGAACGTTGATACTGGATATTGTATTTACATACTATTATATTGCATAGATTAAGGTGATTTGTTTCGCTACAGAAGTAATGTTATGCTGATCATTCCTTTATTTCTGTTTTATTGTAGAACCACACACCCATACGCACATATACCCTTCAGTGCATCTTCAGTGTTCAATAAACCTCTTTGATTGACGTTTACCACCTGATCCACTCCTGTGTTCTTACCGACACACCAAGAGGAAGGCTAAAGAAATTAGAACCACCTCAGAATACAATCCTAGTTAAGCTTCTCAACAATCTATCTATCTATCTATGTATCTACAGTTTTTCTCTGTTGCTTTGGTGCATTTATCGAATAATCCTTAATTTGTACAAAGAAGTATGTACATTTTTCAAAACAATTTGTTCAAACAGCACCACACAATGAATTACTTGCAAAAGCTTGTAACGTAACCTATGGCATCAGTTTTGATGACAGGTACTGTAGTGAAATGCAGAAGGCTGCACTTCTTACAGTGTGTATGCCATATATCCATTTCAAAATAATTGACACATTACTGTATATTGACTGAAAGAGACTGGATAGGATTCACAGTGTTACTAGTGATCTGACAAAACAAACAAACAAATAAAAAACATCATTGTAATATAGAAAAGAAAAAGAAATATAGGCACAAAGGCGAAAATACAAAATTAGTAAGGCAAACACAGGAAATACCCTGCAGAACTTTGCTTTTGCATGCATCATTGTATGAGGAATTTCAGAGAACTGATTTATTATTGGTTGATCTACATTTTCTTCATTAGTGAAAGTCAAGATTCACCTGCACAATTCATTGGAAATTTACAAAAAGAAATAGAACTAATAGAAAAGTATAGAAAATATGCTTGACAGTTTATGACAACTAGGTCAACCATTTTGCATTTAATGACTTATACGATGAAACTAAAGACTAGATGTTTTGAGAGGTGTTATATTGTACAGCAACTTGTCTTTTAAAAATCATATTTCTTATGTTACTAAAGGAGGTAGAGCTTTTTCACATTTGGCTCTCAAACTCTGGAATAGCCTTCCTGATAACGTTTGGAGTTCGGACACACTCTCTCTGTTTAAATTTAGATTAAAGACACAGCTCTTTAGCCAAGCATTCAAATAGTGCATCTCACTACATTTGTACTGCAGTTATATCTGATCAAATGCACATTATTATATTTAGCTGGGTTAAACAATTCATTTTTGCTTGGTTGGAACAGCAGCTACGCTAATTATGTACCTATTTGTCCCTCTGCTTCTAAAGGAATTACACAAGCTTCAGTCTGGATCCAGAACACCTAAGAAAAGATGATGCCAACCCCTCAGAGGACCTTGGATGATGCCAACCCGGAAACAATATACAGCACTCACTGAAAAGTTTGATTTAATTTTCTGTAAAGCTGCTTTGCAATCATTTTTATCGTGAAAAGTGTTATACAAATAAACTTGAACTGAATTGAATTAAACTGAATTGTAAGACTATTATACTGCACAGAGAACTCTATAATACATTTTAAGCAACATGACATTGCAACTGATAATGTACATAATCAACTGCATGAATGTACCAAGCAATGAGAAATGTCTCAGGTTACGTATGCAACCCTGGTTCCCTGAGGGAACAAGACGCTGCGTCCAAAATGCTATGGGAACGCCTCCAGCGTAACCACACTCTGAATCACATGTGTAATCAGTCCAGTAGAAGGGCGGAACGTCACGGGCGGGTGACGTCATCGACCAGGAAGCTTAAAAGCACGTGTGCCGGAACCAGCGTTAGCTTCGGAGTGAAGCCAGCGCTCGCAGGGATACCGGAAGTATGGCCCAGGACGCAGCGTCTCGTTCCCTCTGGGAACCAGGATTACATACATAACCTGAGACGTTCCCCTTCAAGAACTCGAGCTGCGTCCAAAACGCTATGGGAACGAGATGCCCACGCTGCCGTACTCCAAGTCCCTGCCTAATGAGAGCTAGGGCAAAGGACAGAGGAGCCAGGGGCGACTCGCAGGTCTAGGTCATAGAACCTGACAAAGGTGAGGGGCGTGGACCAACCCGCAGCGTTGCAGATGTCCTGAATAGGGACACCTGCCAGGAAAGCCTTAGAGGCTGCCATACTCCGAGTCGAATGAGCCTTGATCCCCACCGGAGGAGGGAGGCCAGAGGACTCATAAGCACTGGAGATAGCATCCAAAATCTAACGACTAAGGGTCTGCTTGGAAGCAGGAAGACCCTTCTTAGGCGGACCATAACAAACAAAAAGCTGGTCCGACTTTCTCCACACGGCAGCTCTGTGGACGTATGGAGTCCAATACAATTAAGCTTCTGCTGGTCTGGCTCCCGAAAGGGAGGACAACAGAAGGCCTGGAGTACAACCGGCCGTGGTTCTGAGGAGGGGACTTTAGGTACCCCGAACGAGGGTACAGAAAGTCTTTCGCCAACCCTGGTGCAAAGTCCAGGAAAGAAGGGGCCACTGAGAGGGCCTGAATGTCCCCAACTCTCTTAAGAGAAGGAAGTGCAAGGAGGAGGACTGTCTTAATAGTAAGATGCCTGTCCGAGATTTCTTCAATAGGCTCGAAAGGAGGCCTACAGAGATCTTCTAACACCACAGCAAGGTCCCAAGTAGGGACACAGGGCCGTACGGGAGGCCTCAGCCTCAGCGCACCACGGAGGAAACGTGGAATGAGGTGTTTCTACCTATGGAAAGACCACCCAGAGGGGTGTTGTAGGCAGCAATAGCCTCCACGTAAACCTTCAAGGTGGAGTGGGTTAACCCCGCGGAGAGCCGGTCCTGCAAGAAGTCTAGCACTGTACCGACCGGGCAGTTAACTGGATCTTGCAGGCGGTGTCCGCACCATAAAGTGAAGAGTCTCCACTTCAAGGCGTAGAGTTTCCTCGTAGAGGGAGCTCTAGATTGGAGGATGGTCTCAACAACCTCGGCTGAGATACCGGAAGCTATGAGGTGTGCCCCCTCAGGGGCCACACCCACAGCTTCCACAGCTCTGGGCGGGGGTGCAGAATAGAACCCCCTGCCTGTGAGAGGAGATAGCCTCCTGACGGGAAACTCCCAGGGAGAGCCGTCGAGGAGGGAAATCAGGTCCGAGAACAATACTCGGCCCGGCCAGTACGGGGCTACTAGAAGGAGGGATACCCCGTCCCGGCGCACTCTCTCTAGAACTCCCGGGAGCAGAGCGATCGGGGGAAAGGCGTACAGATAAAGCCTTGGCCGTGTCTGGACCATGGCATCCAGTCCCAGGGGAGCTGGATGAATCAGAGAGAACCAGCGGGGACATTGCGCATTCTCCTGAGTTGCGAAGAGGTCCACCTGAGCCTGGCCGAAAAATCTCCAGATCTGCTTCACCACCTCAGGGTGAAGCATCCATTCCCCGGGCCTCAGCCCCTGCCTCGACAGGCTGTCTGCTCCCATATTGAGATACCCAGGAAGATGAACTGCTCTCAGCGAGAGGAGTTTTCCCTGGGACCACACAAGGATCTGGTGCGCCAGCTTGTACAAGGGGCACGAACGCAGACCTCCCTGGTGGTTGATGTAGTAGACCACATGGCCAGCATCTCCAGGCAGTTTATGTGCCACGTGAGTTGGTGACCGCTCCACAGACTGCGGGCAGGGTGGCCATCCATGACCGCCCCCCAACCGGTGAGGGATGCATCTGTCGCTAGCATTACGCGGCGACAAGGAGCTCCCAGCACCGGGCCCTGGGACAAGAACCAAGGGTTTTTCCACATGTCTAAGGCATGTAGGCATCGCTGTGTGACCTTGATCATGCGGAGCGGGTTTCCCCTCGGGGAGAACCCCTTGGTCTTGAGCCACCACTGTAGGGATCTCATGTACAGCAGGCCAAAAGGTATCACATTGGACACAGCTGCCATCAGCCCCAGCAGGTGTTGAAACTGCCTGACAGTGAGTGACTGGCCCTCTTTCACTCTCGTGACTGCGGTGAGGATCGACTCTATCCGTGCAGGAGACAAACGTGCCCGCATCGTGGTCGAATCCCACACCACGCCTAGATAAGTAGTCCTCTGTAATGGAGAAAGCACACTTTTCTTGGTGATTAGTCTCAACCCCAACTCTTTCATGTGAGCAAGAACGACATCTTGATGCCGCACCGCCACCTGTTCCGACTGAGCTAGGATCAGCCAGTCGTCGATGTAGTTGAGTATGTGGATGCTCTGGAGTCGCAAAGGAGCCAGAGCTGCATCCACACTCTTCGTGAAAGTGCGGGGGGAGAGTGCTAGACTGAATGGAAGAACCCGATACTGGTAAGCTTCACCCCTGAAAGCAAACCTGAGGAACTTCCTGTGATGTGGAAGGATGGAGACATGAAAATAGGCATCCTTCAGATCTATCGTGACAAACCAGTCCTCGGACCTGATTTGAGACACGACCTGTTTGACAGTAAGCATCTTGAACTTCAGCCGCATGACTGAGCGATTCAGAAAACGCAGATCTAAAATGGGACACAAGCCTCCATCTTTCTTCGGAACAATGAAGTACTCTGAACAGGCCAGAAGGCGCAAGTGGGGCATCCAGAAGGAAGATCCTGTCCTTCTCCTTCATGTCGGACAGGGTCAACCAAAGGTGTCTCTCTGCTGCCACCAGGGCTGCCGTAGACCGCCCAATAGCACGGGCCCTCCTAAGCTCGGAGATGTCATCAGCTTTAATCTTCTCGCCTTCGTCGAGCTCTTTGAGCAGGTCGGCTTGGTATGCCTGTAACACCGACATGGTGTGCAGACACGCACCAGCCTGACCTGCAGCCGTGTACCCCTTGCCCACCAGCGCTGATGTAACACGAAGCGGCTTGGAGGGCAAGACCGGAGCCTTCAGAGACGATGCTGCACCGGTGGACAGATAGCTAGCTAGCGTCTGTTCCACCTGGGGCATCGCTCTATACCCATGCTCGGCCATCCCCACCATGTTGCTGTAGTTGTCAGAGGTGTGGATGATTAGACGGGCTGAGAAGGGTTTTTTCCGTGGTGTCGAGATCAGGAAAAAATGGAAGACTCCGGTGTGAAGGAGGTGGCCTAGAACTCTGGAAGCGCTCGTCGAGTTTGCTTCTCTGCGGTTCGGCTTGTGTCTCAGCGGGCCAATCGATGTTGAGCTTGGCCACAGCACGAGTCACCATCTCCAACAGCTTCTCATACTGGGGTGACTGAGGGAGCAAGACCTCATCAATGCTTTCTACATCAGGAAGATAGGTGAAGCGTCGAGCCTGTTTCCCCGGGGGAAGAAACCACAGAGCGGGCTTCCGATCCCAAAGAACAGGCAACGGATCTGCTGGGTGAGGAAGGAGATAGGGGGTCACCCATCTCCATTCCCTCCAACAGATCCGACTGCGAACCCCACGAGTGCAGCCACCGCTCTGCCTCGGCGGAAGCCGGACTGGACCCACGAGGAGCACTGGTGAAGGCTCCCTCCTCGAAGAGAGCCTTCCGGGAGTGGAGCGTGCGCAGGGGGAGACGCTCGCAATGCGGGCAGTCGGCTCCCTTGAGAGCCAACTCTGCGTGCTCCGCTCCCAAGCAAGCCACGCATAGTCTGTGTGTATGCCTGCTCGTGATATAACGTGAGCAGGGAGGAACACACATTCTATTACGTGACGTGCTCTCGCTCTTATTCTTCGCTTTAGACATTGTGCTCAAAAAGAAAGCTGTGCAAACTAGCACAAAAATGGAGCACAAACGAACACACACACAGAGCGCTGCTTAAAGACAGAAGCTAACGCTGGTTCAGGCGCATGTGCTTTTAAGCTTCCTAGTCGATGATGTCACCCACCTGTGACGTTGCACCCTTCCATTGGACTAATTACACATGTGATTTAGAGCGTGGTTACGCAAGAGGCGTTCCCATAGCGTTTTGGATGCAGCTCGAGTTCCTGAAGGGGAACTGCTTTTATGATGTGCTCAAGTGACTAGTTGATGTGGAGGTTGAACAAGTAGTTTTGAGAATTTCATTTCTGATCTGAGAAATGCACCAAAGCGACTGAGAAAAACTGTAACAAAAGAGATGCAGACACTGGAAACACCATGCGCAAAGACCAGGAAACCAGGTCAAGAGCAAACACACGGTAAAACACAAACAATGACTGACACAGAAAAAGGCTAACACAAGGGTATATATACACACAAAAGATAACAAGATTAACAAGGGGGGGGAAATCAGTTGCTAGGGAAACTAACAAGAGAAACCATTGTAACCTAATGTGCATTATAGAAGAACCACACAATGCAGATCACCATCAACAAGTGTAGTATTGTTAAAAGAAGGATACAGCAAAATGATAGAAGGCACAGCACATGTATTCCTGTCGCATATACACACGAGTGCAGGGACAGAGAAAACCCCAAACAAGAGCCCAACCCCAAACACCCAGACCATTACACTATGACAATAAACAAGATGGGCAAAGAAACAAGGGAAAAAATGAGCTAAACAAAGCAGTAAACACAGAAACAATGGGGAATATGAACAGTTTAAAATAAGAGTTCACAACAGCAGTATTAAGGGCAGATTTGTTTTGTGGAAGTCATCAAAACTAGTGTAAAACAGTAACACCATTTTCTGGATGGACACTCCACACTCTAACTTTTGACTCATGTAATATAAACAGTAGATCAAAAATTAAAAAAGAGTTAAATGACAAATGTAAACTTTCATATTTGTTTTGTGAAAATGTATAGAAATAGTAAAATAAAAAACCTTCAGACTAAAATTTTACACTTTAAACTATTACTTTATTTAGAATGTAATGTTTCGCAGTTAAGACTGCACATATCAGGTGTGACTTTTATTGTACAAATTTTATATTTGCACTATTACATTTTTATTGCAAATCAGAGTATTATAATACAATTTTATGACTACTTTTTTATCATTTATATATGCTAAACAGTTTAATAATCAAATGAGGAAATTGTACAAACCATCTTTTTTTTCCCACTAGATTTGTAAGAGTATATTTAAAATGCTCTCAATTAGGCAAAGATGTTTACAATGAATTCTCTAAACCGCTTGCCATATTGTTCAGGATTAACTGTAGAGATCTCAGCTCCAGCCTTTTAGTTGAAAAAATGCAACATGAAAAGAACAGAACCAAAAAATTAGTAACATGTAATACCTATAATAATTATAACGATAAGAGTATTTACGGCTTTAGTCTTTTTCTCAGTTGTTCATTCATAAAGTATCACTTACTCCATGCTTGACTGTTTTTGCTGCATGAGTCGCTTTCTTCTTGGTATCATACTGGCTCAGAATGTTTATAAGACCCATGAAGTATACCTCTCTATGTGGGGCACCTACATTAAGGAGAGACAAACACAAGGTAAATGGTAACACTGTATAATAACTTTCATTAATAAATCATTAAAAAACATTATATACTACTTATCAGATCATTAGTTAATATATATTCAAATAGCTAAAAACATGAAATAATATGCTTGTTAATGATTACTCAAACTTATTAAACATAACCTAATGATTAACAAATAATTATTTTATGTAAATAAAATGCTTACAAATGTCATTAAACTTTTAATTCATATGATCATGCACATCTTGATTTTAACAGATCTTATACATTGATTTGTTACCACGGCGGTCTCTGTGGCTCCCTCTAGTCGCCGTCAGCGGGAGCTATCCCTGGTCTACTAACTACATTTCCCATCAGCCCGTGCCTGGGACCCGTCCTTCCGTTTCTGGGTAGTTCGGAGCACTTCCCTCCGGCGGCCATTTATGGACCCGTTTCGCGGGCGTTTCCCCGCGAAGTTTTGGCTAGTGTATTCTAACAATCCTGAGCGTTTTCCTTTACATCTGTTGTCTTCCCGTTGCCGATCGGACTGTTTGTACTCCTTACGATTCTTGCTGCCCGCCCACTGACCCCCTGCCTGGATTATCGTTGCTGTTTTGGATTACCTGCTCTGTTCCCGATTGTTATCGATTGACCCTCGCCTGTTTGACTTCGCCTATAATAAAGTTACGTTGCATATGGATCCCCCACCTACGTCTCCATCTATGGCCGGGTTACAGAAAACTTCACCCACGGATCCAGCGACCGCTTCCGCCACGGATGCACCGCCAGCTGAATCAGCCACTGTGCGACAACTCACTACGGAGTTATCTGCACAGGCCTCAAGGCTCCTCGCTCACGAACAGCAGTTGGATCGCCTCACGGACCTCACTGCTCAGCTGGTAAGAGCCCTGCAGGGCTTTCAGTCAGCGGCGCCGTCCGCTTCTCCCCCCCCGAGTGCCCAGCCCGTCACATCGGGTCCACGCTTAGCATTTCCTGAGAAGTTCGACAGTACTGCTACCAAGTGTAAGGGCTTTCTTCTGCAATGCTCATTGTTTGTCAACCAGCAACCGCATCTGTACCCCACCGACGAGTGTAAGATCTCCTTCGTCACGTCGCTTCTCTCCGGACGGGCGTTGGAGTGGGCCACAGCGGTCTGGCGCCTGGATCGTCCCACTTTTCCCTCATTTGCTAACTTCCTGCAAGAGTTTAAGAAAGTCTTCCAACCCTGCACGGAGAGTGGAGATGCTGGGGAGCAGATCATGGCGCTGAGACAGGGCAGAGGGACCGCCGCGGACTACGCGCTGAGTTTTCGGACCTTAGCCACCCAGAGTGGATGGAACGACGGCCCTTTGAAGCTCCACTACCGCAAGGATCTCCACCCGGACCTGCACCTGGAACTGGCCTGTCGGGATGAAGATCTTACCTTGGACCAATACATTGATCTCTCCATTAGAGTGGACAACCTAATGAGGTCTCGCAAGCCAGTTTGACCGTTCCGTCCTACGTCCATGTCGGCCCCCACCGGCGAATCCGCACCTGAGCCCATGCAGCTAGGGGCTACTAAGTTAACCCAGGAGGAGAGGGAGAGACGGCTGCGTGGTAATCTCTGCCTTTACCGCGGACTGGCCGGTCACATTCGGGCCAACTGTCCCACTCGACCCCCTCGCCCAGCTCCCTCGGTGAGTCCCGATAAACCTCCTACGAACTGTTGTCACCTCCCAGTAAAACTCATGTTTGACGATACCAGTGTGGATACCACCGCCCTGATTGATTCTGGCGCGGCTGGGAACTTTATTGACGCTGGCTTCGTGAAGTCTAACCATCTGCCTCTTCTCTCTTGCTCCCCTCATGTGGCAGGGCGGCCGCTAGGATCCGGAAGGATTCGATATACCACTGACGACATCCACCTGCAGATTGAGCCCTCACACCGGGAAACCATACGTTTCTTTGTCATCACCTCACCTCAGACACCCGTCATCTTGGGCTACCCCTGGCTCAACCAACATGGACCCTCCGTCTCCTGGACCACTCGCACGATCACCCACTGGTCACCCTTCTGTCAAGAGCACTGGCTGAGCACCGCCTCCCCACCACGTCAACCATGTCAGACTGGTACTACAACGCCTTATCAAGCATCAGCTTTACGCTAAGGAGGAATTCCACCGAGACACGATCTCCTTCCTGGGTTACATCATCAGTGCGGAGGGGGTCGCCATGGATGAGAAGAAGGTGAATGCGGTCTTGAAGTGGCCCCGTCCCAGCACATTCAAGGAGCTCCAGCGCTTCCTGGGCTTCGCAAACTTCTACCGACGCTTTATACGCCACTTCAGCTCCGTCGCAGCTCCTCTCACGGCCATGGTCAGGAAGGGGGCTTCTCGCCTAGCCTGGTCCCAACCTGCCCTCCAGGCCTTCGACGACCTGTGTCAAAGGTTCACCACCGCGCCCATTCTCCTTCACCCTGACCCGGATCGACCTTTCATTGTGGAGGTGGACGCGTCCAGCACCGGCGTTGGGGCCGTACTGTCCCAACGACACGGCGAGCCGGCCAAGATGTTCCCCTGCGCCTACTTCTCGCACAAACTCAGTCCAGCTGAGAGAAATTATGACGTTGGCAACCGGGAACTGCTGGCTATCAAGCTGGCGCTGGAGGAATGGCGGCACTGGCTTGAGGGAGCTAAACACTCCTTCATGGTTCTCACCGATCACAGGAACCTGGAGTACTTACGATCGGCAAAGGTTCTCAACCATCGCCAGGCCAGGTGGTCGTTGTTTTTCACTCGGTTCCAGTTCCAAGTTTCCTACCGTCCAGGCACCCAGAACACCAAGGCCGACGCTTTGTCTAGCATTCACGAGCCCGGTCAACCTGTCGCCTCCTCTGAATCTGTGTTGCCAACCACCCTGATACTCGCCCCGGTGACGTGGGATCTTATGACTGAGATTGCCAAGGCCCAGCTCCTGGACCCCACTCCCACGGAATGCCCTCCTAATCTCACCTACGTCCCTCTGTGCTTACGTCCCAGGGTCCTCAGCCAGGTCCATACAGCGCCCAGCTCGGGACACCCAGGCATCGAGGCCACCTTGCACCTCCTCCACAATCGTTTCTGGTGGCCAACCCTCCGCCACGACACCATCAAGTTCGTGCAGAGCTGCGCCGTCTGCAATACCACCAAAACACCGCGGCGCCTGCCCGCTGGACTACTCCAGCCTCTACCGGTGCCCCAGCGCCCTTGGTCCCATCTAGCCATAGACTTTGTTACGGACCTACCCCCCTCTAACGGGTATACCACCATCCTGTCAGTGGTCGACTGCTTCTCCAAGGGCTGCCGGTTCATCCCACTCCCCAAGCTTCCTACCGCCATGGAGACTGCGGAGCACCTATGCAACTGGGTCTTCAGGCTCTATGGACTACCTGAGGACATTCTATCTGACCGAGGTCCCCAGTTTACCTCTCGTCTTTGGGCCAGCTTCTTCGGTCTCCTGGGAGTCAACGTCAGCCTTACTTCAGGGTACCACCCACAGGCCAATGGCCAGGTCGAAAGGCTGAACCAGGAGTTAACTCGCTTCCTCCGCTCTTACTGCCTCGACCATCAGGAGGACTGGAGCCGTTACCTGTTCTGGGCCGAATACGCCCAGAACTCTCTTCGGAACAGGCCAACCGCAGACGCCGCCCCAACCCCGCCTACGAACCCGGCCAGTGGGTCTGGCTGTCGACCCGGGACCTCCGACTCTGTCTCTCTTGTAAAAAGGTCAGTCCCAGGTACGTGGGTCCCTTTAAGATCATAAAACAAATCACTCCTGTATCATACCGTCTTGAATTGCCTGCCGAATACCGGATCTCACCCACCTTTCATGTCTCTCTGTTTAAGCCCGCTGACGATCCGGCTGGAGTGGAGAACCTAGAGGGGACCACCTCCCAGGGACCCGCCCCCATAGTCGTCGACGGCGAGGAGGTTTACCGGGTGAACACCATCCTGGACTCCCGACGCCGGAGAGGTCAGCTGCAGTATTTGGTCGATTGGGAGGGCTTTGGCCCTGAGGAGAGATCGTGGGTCGCCTCCAGGGACATCCTAGACCCCTCTCTTACCACTGACTTTCACACCCAACACCCAGATCGACCAGCCCCCCGAGGTAGGGGCAGACCCCGGCGTCGGGTCCCTCCTCGCGCCAGGAGTCGCTCGCAGGGGGAGGGCTCTGTTACCACGGCGGTCTCTGTGGCTCCCTCTAGTCGCCGTCATCGGGAGCTATCCCCGGTCTACTAACTACATTTCCCATCAGCCCATGCCTGGGACCCGTCCTTCCGTTTCCGGGTCATTCGGAGCACTTCCCTCCGGCGGCCATTTATGGACCCGTTTCGCGGCGTTTCCCCGTGAAGTTTTGGCTAGTGTATTCTAACAATCCTGAGCGTTTTCCTTTACGTCTGTTGTCTTCCCGTTGCCGATCGGACTGTTTGTACTCCTTACGATTCTTGCTGCCCGCCCACTGACCCCCTGCCTGGATTATCATTGCTGTTTTGGATTACCTGCTCTGTTCCCGATTGTTATCGATTGACCCTCACCTGTTTGACTTCGCCTATAATAAAGTTACGTTGCATATGGATCCCCCGCCTACGTCTCCATCTATGGCCGGGTTACAGATTAAAAGCCTTTCTTATTGTACAACACTTTTGCTGCTATTGGGGTGTGATACAGGTAAGGTTAGGGACGGGTTTGGTGGTATGGGTAGGTTTAAGTGTTGATTAAAGGGGTCACTGGATGCAAAATTCACTTTTACATGTTGTTTAAACATAAATGTGTGTTGGCAGTGTACACATCCAGCCTATAATAATACAAATCCACCCAGTGGTTTTTATTTAACCCCTAAAAATAATATCCCCTTTTTTAAATGAGGCCATTCTCAGCTTCTTCCTGTTTGACATCACACAGACCAAGGCCACTCCCACGATAGTTGATTGACACGGACGTCTTACCTTAGCCCCGCCCTGAGTCAGATGTAACCGTCTGACCGACATTGTTTTGATGCCGGTGCAGGGACATAGACAAGAACGGCTCCTAAGCGATTGAGGTGTTCTATTTGTTGGATCTAATAATGAACATAGCAGTCAGTCGTCATTTACTCCTGACATCTGAGCCGCTGAAGACGCAGTGGATTACATTTGCTTTTGAAGGAAATGTGCCTCCCGATCTACCTAAATGCGTCTATGTTTGCGCAAATCATTTGTGATCCAGCTTGCCCTTGTGAATATTAACCATGGTTTTATTATAGTAGAAGTGTAGCTAACCATGTTATAGTAGAAGTGTAGAAGTGTAAATAACCATGTTATTTTGGCGCATTGATTACCATTTGTATAACCATAGTTTTACTACAGATACCATGGTTAAACTATTATTAGTGTAGCAAGACCATGGTTTAACTATAATAACCATGGTGAACAGGTAGAGCTCGGCTTGCGTAGTTTGGCATATTTGCAGCAATGAAATTTACACTTCACCATTGTAATGAAACTGACACACTAGGTGTTTTAGACTTAGATTTGTGCTATATTTTGCACTTTGAACAGTTCTCTCAAGATCTCTCGTTACTTTTTCAGTACTCTGCACAGTAGTAAATTGTAAGTAAATTGTAAATTATAAATAAAAACAAGTAAATTGTTCAAAGTGCAAAATATACCACAAAGCTAAGTCTAAAGCACAGTAGTGGGTCAGTTTTCAATAGAATGGTAGATTTTTAATTTCTTTCTTTGCTGCAAATATGCCAAACTACACAAGCCCAGCGCTATCTGTGTACCATCATTATCGTTCAACAACTGGTTCTTTACATTCATGAACGAGATGCAATTTAAGTGAATGAGAAATATGAGTCAGTGAATTACAGGAACAAAAACTATTCGTTCACCTAAAAGATTTGTTCAAAAAGAACGATTCAGTCACAAACGTAACGTCACTATGCAAACACAAACACACCAGACTTGCTCGACCAAAAGCATCCCTGGTGAAAAAACCACCATATGCTGGTAGGTATGTTTTGATGCTGCGAGGCTGGTTAGGTATGTTTTGATGCTGGTTTAAGCTGGTCCTTAGCCGGCTTATGCTGGTCCTTTGCTGGTTTAAGCTGGTCCTTTGCTGGTTTATGCTAGTCATGTTACTGCTCAAGGACCAGCAAAAATCAGCAAAGGACCAGCATAAACCAGCAAAGGACTAGCTTAAACCAGCATCAAAACATACCTAACCAGCATCCCAGCATCAAAACATACCTACCAGCATATGCTGTTTTTTTCACCAGGGATGACACCAAAGCACCTTGAAAGCGACTGGACAGCAGACGACTCTTTTAAATTTCTCTCACGGTGCTTCAACACCACACACCGACTGGTCCGCACAGCGCTAACACATCCTGAACAAGCTTAATATTAACCACTTAGCGTTCCCGTGTACCGCCGGCGGTACATTGCATGCTTTAAGGGTTAACTTTGTGGTGTAAAACAACTCAAAAAAACAAAACCGAAACATGTCACATATCATTGGAAAGCTGAGATTCTTGTGATTCGAACGGTGTAAACCATTGTAAGATACATTCAACACAGCAGGTACAATTGGCGTCTTTGTCAGACGATCAACATCCAAATACACAATAACAAAACTGTAGGAACTCGCATATAAAGCCACCTGTTAGTCCACTGATGCATAACATTCCAACAAAAATGGTGTAGTTAGACTGCAAAGGGTCCACACAATCCAATTCAGTGAAATATTTAGTCCATAACACATTTATAGGTCGATAAACATCCACGGAATGTAGTAGTATCGTTTCAAATTAGCCGGCGGAGCGGTCGAATGTATGACGAATTCTGTGGTGTAGCGTCTTTTCACATGTAAACATTGCCGATCTATTGATGTCAAAATGGCCGCTGACCTCTGCCCTTTAAATTGACACCTCATTTGAACCAATAGGTGCATCTAAACGGTGTCAACAGGCAGCAATAGCCAAGGAGCGCCCAGGATGAGAGATGGTGCCGCCTTCATTTTGATGGTCAGTAGAGCGATCCAGTTGCATCAGAGTTTGCAAACGACTGTCGTATTTGATAGCCAATGAATTTCTAAAAAGAATGATATGCCACTTCAGTGGGACGATTCACCCTGTCACGCACAGAAGTCCGTGCGTAAAGGATTATACTGAATCGTGCGTCCGTGCGTAAAGAGTGTTTGAGAGAGTTTACGGGTAAAAGATGGTTAGAGGTGAAAAATGGCAAAGAGAACGATAAAAACTAACTTTTCGCTTGAAAAGGTTGTTGAACAATTAACTTGGTGTGTCAGTAATGAGTCGGAGGTGGACTTTTCTGAAGAAAAGAGTGATTTTTCATCCACTGACTCGGTAGCTGAGGAGGTGTTTTTTAGATGGAGAAGACGTCAGTCATCAGGAGAGGAACCCGAGGTCGATATGATAAAATAAAATCATATGATAAAATAAAATGATAAAATGCTACTTTTGTGATGTGCCTTTGTGCTCTTTGCCAAGTCGTGATTGTTATAATGAATGGCATGATTCCAATAACCTCTGAAAATACAATTGTGTGTGTGTGCATATCTATCTATCTATCTATCTATCTATATATATATATCTATATATATCTATCTATCTATATATATATATATATACACACACACACACACACACACACACACACACATACATACATACATGCACATATAGTGAGAAATGAAATGCTTATGTTTATGCTTGAATTACTATGTGTTAACAAGTATTGGCAGTGAATCTGGATAGGGAATAGAATAGCTCTAAGTGTAACCTTTCATTAGAATCCAAAATTATGACTGTACATTAAAGCATTCAAGAATTACAGCCTTTTATGTGTCAGTGGTTACAAAGGGTCATTTGGAGTCTCCAAGTGGCCTTTTTTGGGGAAGCGCCTAGACATCAACTTATATAAACATGTGTAAAACACTCATTTTATATGGTATTGTTATCAAATTTGAAATTTAGCTTGGTAAGGCTTCATGCTTTGATCACATTGTATTTTCCAGCTAATACCTCCCAATTACAGTCAACTGCAGGCATTTGTTTACAAAAAAAAGTTTAGGCGGATTTTTTTTTTCCTTTTTCAGTGTGTTTAAAGTTCTATTACTTAAAACCTATAAGACTTACAGTGATTCCAACTGTTTAGGAATAAACCTCAGACTGTTACCTTTCAAAAGAGACCCCAACCATGAATATACTCCAAATGGTTCAAGAACAGCATGCAATTTATTTTGGGTATGCCTTTTTCATCGGATGCAAAACTCACTTTTACATGTTGTTTGAACATAAATGTGTGTTGTCACAAAATGTGTACACATAAACATGTGTACACAAACACCCTACTGTAAGAAAATAATAAGAAATATTCCCTTTTTTTCCCATTCTCAGCTTCTTGTCGGTGTGACGTCATTAGCATTTAAAAGAACATGCAATAGAATGGCTCACTCTGAACAGGTCTGATTTTGACAAGGTAAAAAGGGTGGGTTCTTTTTACACTACCAATAAGAAATTTTAACCAAAGTATGTTATAGACTTCTCATTAAAGCCCTAAAGAATCATTATCAGCTTGTGGAAAATGGGCATCCAATGACCCCTTTAACAACGACTTTGCAAACCTACATCAGCAGTGTTTAGCTGCTCTTTAAAAAAAAATCCCGTTCAAGTTTCTGTTTGTCTTGTTGGTCACGGTAACCCTGCCCCCAGCCCCTGTTTTTAAGCGGTTCTTACCTCTAGATCCAATGCTCATAACGATACTAATAAATTACTAAATGTTTATAAATATTTACAAATGATGAATAGACTCAACTTTAGATTGAGTACTGCAAAAGCATGAACAAATAATTAATAAATGATTTGTTAAGATGTGAAAATAGTAGAAGTCTACACAACAAATGAAGACCAAACATATAACCTTAACAGACTGTGATTATGAGTTAATAAATAATACTGTTATTTAAATGACTAATTAAGCTATTTTTTCAGTTATTTCTCACAACATTTGTAAGTTTAAAAAAGAGCATTAGGTGTTATGTGATTTGAAGTTTAATGACATTTGTTAGCATTGAAAAGTACATAAACAAATAAACTTGTAATCATTGTATAATTTCTGTTAAAATAATTTGTAGATTTTTTTAAAAAGTGAATGATCATATGAATTGAAAATTTAATGACATCTGAAAGCATTAACTAATGATCCATTAAGCATTAGTTTGTTAATGATTGATTAATGAAGCTTTTAATCATTGTAAACCATGTCAAAATCATTTAAAGATTTTTAAAAAGCGCATGATCATATAAATTTGAAGTTAAATGGCATTTGTCAGCATTTAAATTTACATTAAATAATTATCTGTTAATCATTAGATAATGTCTAATAAGTACATCATAGTGAACATTAACAAGCATATTATCTCATAATTCTAGCTATGTGAATACATATTATCTAATGATTTGTTGTGTAATGTTTGTGAATGATTTACTTATTAAAGTTATTATAAAGTGTTAAAAGATTAATAAATGGTATGAAAGACTTTAAACAAATTCAAATGACGTACTTTGACTGCAAATATGAATCTGCAGTGAAAACTAGGCTTTTAAGATTAATTAGTAAAGGACATTTATTTTGGTTGGGATGCATAAACAACAAACAACTAAAAGCAAAACCTATTACCTTCATGAAAAGATTAACGCTCAATAGGTTCAAGATTATAGAAAAGTTCATTCATTATTTATTATGTTTTCCTGTAGTGCTTGACATAATATTGACCTATTAAACTTGTTTATAAAGTGTAGAGACTGGAATGTGACTCACCAACTGTGCTCTGGATGGCATACACATCAACGTAAGGGTCAAACTCTCCTGGACCAAGAGGTTTATAAGAGCTCATGTACCCTGCAATGCCTTCAGGGGAAGTGCCAAAAGACCCCACAGCTGTAAGGGACAGGTCATTCTCTGAATCCTCCTCTTCACTTAAAGAGTCTTTAATTTCTTCCCCTTCTTCTTGCTCTGCCTTGCCAATATCATGAATGCCCAGGAGCAGGCTGTAGTCCATGATCTTCAAATGCACAAGAAACTGTGCCAAAACACATACAGATATACAAATGAACTATTGGTTTCAATAAGTCACATATAAAAAATTAAGAAAGCCAGTTTGTTCCTCCTTGTGCGCTCTTCATTTATCTAGTATTGTTTGTGCATTGTCTTCATCTAACCTTAAAGGGTTAGTTCACCAATGAAAATTCTGTCATTAATTAATGACCATTGAACCACTGATATCATATGGACTACTTTGTCGATCATTTTGGTACTTTTCTGGGCCTTGAACGTGGTAGTACCCTTGCTGTCCATGGGAGAGTCAGAAACCTCTCGGATTTTATCAAAAATATCTTAAATTGTGTTCCGAAGGTGAACGAAGGTCTTACGGGGTTGGAACAACATGAGGGTGAGTAATATTTTTTATAAAATCCGAGAGGTCTCTGACCCTCCCTTAGACAGCAAGGGTACTACCATGTTCAAGGCCCAGAAAAGTACCAACATGATCAACAAAGTAGTCCATATGACATCAGTGGTTCAACTGCAAGTTTACGAAGCTACAAAAATACTTTTTTTGCGCAAAGAAATCAGAAATATCGACTTTATTCCACATTTTTTCTTCTCCACTGCAGCACTTGTGGAGGCGAGTTCACGAAAGTACGTTACCACTGTGGAAATGTGAAAAAATGTGGAATAAAACTGGTATTCTTGTAGCTTCGTAAAATTGCAGTTGAACCACAGATGTCATATGGACAACTTTGTTGATCGTTTTGGCACACACCTGTAACGGAGAGTGAAAGGCGAGAGGCGAGCGGATCCATTCGCAAGCTTTTATTAACAGGACGAGACAAAGACATGGTCGTACAGGCAGGGTCAAAACAGGAGCAAACAGGAATATCACAGGCAAGACGTAGAGAATAATCCAAGAAACAAGCAAGAGTCCAGTAGACAGGCAGAGAACAGTCGAAATGGGGAAGCCAGGCGAGAGAACTAAACACAGGGAACAAGGAAACTAGGAAACGCTAACAACAACAATAATAATAACAACAATACTCCGTGCTCTGCATTGGAAAGGCCAGGGCTTTTATAGCGCGCCTGATTGGTCCCAGGTGCTGACCCAATCAGCGCGCTGCATGACGGGAGATGTAGTCCGGGGTGTGGTGCAAAAGTCAGAGTGTGTGGATAAGGTGAGAGCGACATCTGGTGGTAAGCGGACCGTGGAACACTGACCAGATTTGTAACATAGCCCCCCTCCAAGGTGCGGCTTCCAGCCGCTCTAACCGAAAAACAGTCCTGGGGAGCAGTGGGAGGGCCAGGAGACTGAGGCAGAACCGGCAGGGCGGAAGCCTTCCAGGGCGGAGCCGGAGGCGGAGCAGGAGGCGCAGGAGCCCTCCAGGGCGGGACAGGAGGCGCAGGAGCCCTCCGGGGCGGAGCAGGAGGCAGAGCAGGAGGCGCCGGAGCCCTCCAGGGCGGAACCGGAGGCAGAGCAGGAGGCACCGGAGCTCTCCAGGGTGGAACCGGAGGCAGAGCAGGAGCCGCCGGAGTCCTCCAGGGTAGAGCCGGAGATGCAGGGGCCCTCCAGGGTGGAACAGGAGACGCAGGGGCCCTCCAGGGCGGAACAGGAGCAGGAGGCAGAGCAGGAGGCGCCGGAGCCCTCCAGGGCGGAGCCGGAGGCAGAGCAGGAGGCGCAGGAGCCCTCCAGGGCAGAGCAGGAGGCGCAGGAGCCCTCCAGGGCGGAGCTGGAGGCAGAACAGGAGACGCAGAGGCCCTCCAGGGCGGAACAGGAGATGCAGAGGCTCTCCAGGGCAGAGCAGGAACCCGCGTCATGGGCTGGGACCTGGGGAGAGCAGAGACAGAGGAGGCAGACAGAACGAGGGGAGAAGCAGAGAGTTTGAGGAAGAACGCCGCCTCCCTAGGAGGATCTACAGCCGAAGCTGACACCTCAGGAGGCATTGGCGCGGCTTCTCTGACCAAAGAGAGCCCTGGAGCAGGCTTGTGATCAGACGGGAGCTCTGGAACAGGCTTGTGATCAGGCGGGAGCACTGGAGCAGGCTTGTGACCAGGCGGGAGCACTGGAGCAGGCTTGAGAACAGACGTGATCTCAGGAGCGGACTTGTGAACAGACGTGATCTCAGGGGCAGACTTGTGAACAGACGTGACCTCTGGGGCAGACTTGTGAACAGACGTGACCTCCGGGGCGGACTTGTGAACAGACGTGACCTCGAGAGCAGACTTGTGAACAGACGTGACCTCAGGAGCAGACTTGTGAACAGACGTGACCTTTGGAGTGTAGTGTGCGGCCCACATACTGAGAATGGTGATCGCCATCACATTGGCAGACATGATGTGACAAGGCTCTGGGCGGTCAGACGAGATGTGACTTGACTCTGGGCGGTCAGACGAGACGTGACTTGACTCTGGGCGGTCAGACGAGACGTGACTTGACTCTGGGCGGTCAGACGAGACGTGACTTGACTCTGGGCGGTCAGACGAGACGTGACTTGACTCTGGGTGATCAGATAAAGCATAGTCCATAAAAGCAGCCAAAGATGAGCGTGGACCCTTGCGTCTCATTTTCGCCTTTAAAGGCTCATTAATGCCATCACAGAAAATCTCACGTAAAATACAGTCCGTGAGGGTGGAATAATTAGCTATAGCCAGAAACTCACGGATGTGTTGCTCAAGTGTGCATGGTCCCTGTTTAATCCTGAATAGAATCCTGTCTGTGTCTGTATCTGAATGTCCGGGGGTGAAGCTGCTGGATCCTGTTGTGACGGAGTATTCTGTAACGGAGAGTGAGAGGCAAGAGGCGAGCGGATCCATTCGCAAGCTTTTATTAACAGGACGAGATAAAGACGTGGTCGTACAGGCAGGGTCAAAACAGGAGCAAACAGGAATATCACAGGCAAGACGTAGAGAATAATCCAAGAAAACAAGCAAGAGTCCAGTAGGCAGGCGGCGAACAGTCGAAACGGGGAAGCCAGGCGAGAGAACTAAACACAGGGAACAAGGAAACTAGGAAACGCTAACAACAATAATAATAATAACAACAATACTCCGTGCTCTGAATTGGAAAGGCCAGGGCTTTTATAGCGCGCCTGATTGGTCCCAGGTGCTGACCCAATCAGCGCGCTGCATGACGGGAGATGTAGTCTGGGGTGTGGTGCAACAGTCAGAGTGTGTGGATAAGGTGAGAGCGACATCTGGTGGTGAGCGGACCGCGGAACACCGACCAGATTCGTAACAGTACCCTTGCTGTCTATGGGAGGGTCAGAGACCTTTTGTATTTCATCAAAAATATCTTAAATTTTGTTCCAAAGATGGACGAAGGTCTTACGGGTTTGGAACAACATGAGGGTAAGTAATTAATGACAAAATTTTAATCTCTGGGTGAACTAACCCTCTAATCGTGACAGTACCGTCATTGCAATTTAAAAAATAGTTCCTCCTCTACTTGATGCAAGAAGGCAAACAGCATGCATGGTGCAATTTCATATTAGTATACCTAATCTAATCTAGAAATGCATATGAAAAACTTTTTTTTTTCTATTGGCAGATGAAAATATTCCTTAAGGTCTTGGATGCTGAGACATGCTTGATTCATGTTTTCAGAGAAAAAGAGAGTGAAAGGGTTTATTGGGTGTAAGAATGACCTCGGCTTCTCAGGTAAAAACTATTAAAATAAATATTTTCACATAAAGCATATTAAAGTTCAAAGTACATTTGACCTGAATGTAATAATATGTAAATTATATAATTAAACTCTCTTACCTCTACATCCCTGTTCAGTTTATCGAAAAGCTTTCCTTTCTCTTCTTCACTGATGTACACTCGCTGCATTTTATTTCTGAAATCAACATCCTTGAAGGTAGGCAGTTCTTTCACCTGGGTATTCAAATCATTTTCAAGCAATTATTTTCAAGAACAAAATTTCAATTTACAGAAAACAATGCCAATTTATAACTGTGAAGCATAATGGAAGGACACAATGAAACATGTAAGATATTCTATGAACACTAACAGTTCATTCAATGCTGCAAACTCTTCTTTAGAGGATGTCAGCCAGCAAAAAAGATATACACAAAGACAAGAAAAAAGGAACATGCAAAAGAAAAAAAAAATCAATAGTGATCACATTTAAACAATTTCTGAAAGAAATGCATTTAGAATCCAGCATTTTGCAAGAATGCCTTTGTGACAGAATGAAAACAATAAAAAGGAATACTATATATAATGTACAACATTTAGTCCAAAAATGACTGATTACTGAACATTCCCAAAACATATGATACATTGTACCAACTACAGATTTTTGACATATAGTGCAGTTAGGATCAGATGTTAATCCCATTCTGTATCGTCTATATGGCGTCGCATAAGCTCTAGGGATGGTTTTAAAATGAATAAGTTGGTGATTCCAATTTTGAGACGTTTTACTTATATTTGACCATACCATAAGCCAACCAGGACGAAGTCAAGCCTGTTCTAAATCCTTTTCCCACACTACCTCAATTGACAAACGTTTATACTGTGTTTTTAACAGAGAGATATAAATTTGTGAAACCAGACCTCTAGACGTTTTTGCAGGATCAAACTAAAATACTGCCATTGGGTGCGAAGGTAGTAAAAAGGCAAACTTTAATATGGGAGAACTTGACCAGTTTGCACTTGAGGAATGGGCCAGACTACCAGTTCAGAGGTATACACAACATCAAAAATGTCAGGATGTATTATCTTTAATGGACACACCCATACACCCAAACACATATGGAGACTCTCCCTAGGTGTAATAGTTTTTATATTGTACAAACTGTATTTTCTATCCCCTTACCCTATCTGTACCCCTACCCCTAATCCTACCCCTCACACAAAATTTTCTGCATTTTTAGATTTTCAAAAAAAAAAAAAAAAAAATTGTCCCCAGATATGTTTTTTAACCCTCTGGTGTCTGAGGTGATTTTGGGGCCCTTTAGATGTTTTGACATGCCCTGACATTTGTGCTTATTTCAGCTACTTATAACATACTACGGGCCAACATATAATTTTTTTTTGTATTCAGCACAAACGGTGCTACAATAATATGTGAGATGCAAGATGGATGTACATGTTTGCATTTTTTAGAAAAAAAAGATTATGCGTGGTTAGTAACTTTTGGGAAAATAAATGTAGCTGAAATAAGGCCCTAAAACTCATACTGAATAGTCCTGAACAAGGCTTTTGAGTAATCACTCTTGTAGGCTAGAATATTTACTTCAAAATGATGTGAAAATGATCGTGCTTACTCTTTCACAGAAAACAATATATTGATGTAAATTTTCTAAGACATGTTTTGTGATAGAAAGCCGTATGCGAGGGAGGGATAATGGCCATGAATATTTAGTGATTCACACCTGAGAGACAAAAGGCCGTCCCCTAATGGCCCATCAGTGTGACTGTCACTATGAGGCAGGTAACAAAGAATGTGAGGAGAGTTAGATAATGGGGGTTTTTGGTCATGTGTATTTTATTCACAACACAATATAATCAAAACATACATAATGATGGTCAAAGATTATTATTGTACTCACTGATCTAACCACAGAGATGTGAACAGACCTTGTGTCATTCCTGTTCAGCAAGTCAAACTAGTAAACAATACCTGATATTTAAGTGTTTGCTGCTTCTTTCCATGGATCCAAGATAAAAAAAACATAGTCACAGAGCTTATTTTACTGAAAATCAGTGAAGAATAACAATTGATGTTGGTAGAGCGCTCTCAGAAGTTTGAAGAGACTCCAGTAAAAATTAGCAATATTCATCTGTGGTGCAGGTATCAGATCACTAAAAAAGAAAAACAAAAAACATCTCTGAGCATGTTAATATCAGAAGAATCTGTATATAATGATCTTGTAGTCACAGATTCACGCATACTTTGTACTATGTAAAAAGGACATTTTATATCTGAGAAACAAATTATGGTTTAGCACCTTATAAAACTCTATTTGGAAACAGAGTATTAATAATAAACATGATCTAGACATACTTCATAGCATTCATCATGTTACAGTGTACACTCATATTACTTTTATATCGTAATTTGTTTTATATTATATAGAACATGAAAACTTCTTCGCATCATAAGAAATTTAGATACAATGAGCTACCTATCATTGTTGAAATGCTTCACTCGATTTCAAACATTTTAGCCAGGAATCATAGTTTAGGAAAAACCAAGGTAGTAAATGTGTTCAAGCTTATGTCAAAATAAGATGCATTACTTACTCATCAGACTGATCTCTTCTTCCGGATCAGCTGCGCATCGCGTTGTGTTCTTCATCTGAGGTGAATTCTGTGTTATTCCTCTCAGCGCGTCTTCTTTTTTCTGAAGATAAATTCTGCTATTTCTCTCAGCGCCTTCTGTTTCTGAAGGTGAATTCTGCTATTCCTCTCAGCGCGTCTTCTTCCAGAAACGAACAGTAGCCAAAATAAACTTGATGAATTGTCAAGCTTTGTTTACGATGATGTGGGCGCTAACATGCTGCGCCTTGCACGTGGCTATTTATCATATTAAAAGCAAAAGCAGCTTGTGGGTGTGATCACATTAAAAATAATTAGCTCTGAGGGAAAAACTAGGCATCACGTTGGTTTCATATGGATTACTTTAGCACAGAATATTTGTTTTTGATTTATTTAAAAGTAGAGATACCAAGCTTTCTATAGATATATCTCTCCTGTCTGTGTGCCGAGTATTCACTGAGTTTAGGTTCATTTTATTGACGCATTTCTAAAAGCCGTTCGCGGAGACAGTGAAGACTGAGAAAGCACGATGCAGGTGCACTTAGGGTGTGTCTGAATCCACTTTTGCTATTTTAAGGATGGGAAAAATGGTCGGCGCACCTGGCACATGGTCTAAAAGGGTCTATGGCACAGTCTATTTCAGTTGTCTCAAAATAGCAACATGCCAACAATGTGCCCGAACACACCTTGTTTTCAGACCAGTTTTGCCCATTGGCGCACAAAAGGGCACAAATGCATTTGCTATTTAAACAGTGTGGCACAGGACATAAAAATGATAACTGCATCGGGCTGAAACTAGCAATAAACACTTGCGTCACGCCTGGCACCGCATTGCGCCGGATGCATGATAGGGCTCCATGTCAGTGACAGCTTCAGATGCAGAGGATTGGATGTGCTACAGAGAGGATCCCAGCACTCTTTCCACTAATGAGTCAACACGGGCCATTCTAACCTTTTTGCATGAGCTGCAATGGAGCTCGGAGACTGAATCTGCCTATTCCTTATACTGTGCCGACTTTGGACTTATCCACAGTCCTTAAAGCCCTCCGAGGTCCTCCCTTTAAGGCCGCTTCAGTTGGCCGACCTGCTGCTTAAGAACGTGATCCCATTGGCTTTAGTGTCTGTCAAGTGAGTGGGCGATATGCAAGCACTTACAGTCAACACTTCCTGCCTTGAGTTTGGGCCTAACGACTGTAAATTTGTCTTCAAACCATGACATAGCTATGTGCCCAAGGTACTCTCCACTCAGTTCAAATCACCCTTCTAGCTTTTCCTGAGTCAGAGGACGAGCAGGGTTCTAATTCACTCTGCCTGGTTCAGGTTAGTGGAATGTATGTAAAGCACTCCAGGCACTTTTTGCGGCAGTGAGAGCAGTTCTTGCTAGGGTTGGGGTACTCTGACTCGTACTCGGACTCGAGTCCGGTCTCGAGTACAATTTTTAGGCGACTCGGACTTGTCACGGACTCGGATGCATTTTTACTCAGACTTGACTCGGACTCGAGCCTTTCGGACTCAGAAAATATCCCGAGTCCGTCCGAGTCCAGAGACAGTTGACGGAAATGTCACTGACTCAATGCATTATCACGAAAGTCTTGTCCAGTAGCTACTTGAAAGTCGACGGGTTTATGTGCGCACACACACTCAAAGCGCGCTCACAGAACGCGCCTCTCAGTCAGTGTGCGAATGCCGAGTTCTCTTTCGCTTCTAATAGGGTCTGTTACTGCTACACACATGCTCGTATTGAGACTATTCATGTAAATGAAGTCGGTTTTGTCTTAAGTAAACCTGAACAGCTCGGAGAAATACTGATGCGTCAAAATATTTGAAATGTACGTCAGATCTTAAAGCGACAGCAGCGTAAACCTGCAGCCGCCGACCACGTCAAACAATAATCAAACAACAAAAGAAAAAGAGAAAATCACTCACTGTTCTTGACTGAATCACTTATTAACTGTAATAAGAATTATCTTTAATGTATACAGTGAAGATTTTGCAGTGTTTTATTTTAACATTTATTACTTCATGAAATGTCTGTAGTCTATTTCTGTAATAGCCTTTATATAGACCTACATAAAAAAACTTAAAAACAACCCTACAATTCTATTTTAAAAAAGATTCTATTTTAAAAAATATTCTTTCATTTGTATTTTTGATTAATATATGTATTAATACTTTTGCTTGTAGGTAATACTTTAAGAGTGCTCAAGAGTGTTTACTTGCCTTGAGCTTGAGAATGTTTTACTTACATTAGTTGATTAGTTTTTTCTGTATTGAAATTATTATTATTTAAACATGGTGGCAGTTTCTAGCTTGAAAGAAAAATAATTTTTCTAACGTCTTTGCAGCAACAGTTTTTATGGGTCTAAAACCACCTTGGGTGTGCATGATTTTCTAATAATTAAGTGGCTCATCATCAATTATTCCTTATATAATGTAATTTATTGTAATTAATGTAACTATAAATGCATTTAAAAATAAAACAGGTGTGAGTTTGCTGTGACTTATGGAAAGTATAGGTAGGGCCATTGTAAAGACTAGGTTTATCCCTCACAACCTCATTTTCATTCAAGAAAAAAAAAAAAAAAAATCATATACAACCCAAAACACACACAGCCACAATCAGAAATAAAAGAGGTGCATTTTCTGCTCTTAAGGTCCCATTTACCAAGATACCTACTCCTTTACCCCCACCCTTGAATTTATACATTTACTACATCGATGAATAAAGTCTTGCCCTATAATTTTTCACATTCTAAAACGTGTTTCACTCTAAAATATGTCACATTACATAGATCAGCCATAACTTCTGTTGCATGACTTTAAATTTGCTAAGCAGAGTATGGACACTAATTATGAGATGTTGTGAAATCAAAAATCAAAATGGCAAGATCCACTAAAGGTTTGCTTTTCTTACATTTCAACTGACACTGCGTTTATCTAGTTGTAAAGATTAAAAACAGGGGTGCCCAAATTCGGTCCTGGTCCTTGGTTTAGCTCCAACTTGCCTCAACACACCTGCAGGGGGTTTCTAGTATGCCTAGTATAAGCCTGATTAGCTGGTTCAGGTGTGTTTAATTGGGGCTGGAGCTAAAATCTGCAGGACACCTCCCTCCAGGACCGAGTTTGGGCACTCCTGGGTTAAAACAATGTTAAGATACTGACAAACAGTAGTGTTTCCTTGGACTCGGACGGACTCGACTCGGACTCGGCCCTTTGGGACTCGGACTTGAGTCCGACTCGGTCCATTTTGGACTCGGACTCGTCTCGGACTCAATTGGTTAAAGACTCGCACTCGACTCGGACTCGACTTAGGTGGACTCGAACCCAACACTAGTTCTTGCTTACTCAGGTTACTATGTAGCCTTGGTTCCCTGAGATCACCTTCATAGCTGCATGCTAGCCAATGGCTGTCGTTATAAGTTTTCAAGATTCTCATGAAAAGGCATTTAGTGCTGGCTTGTATAGGCAGTCAACTCCGCCTGTTTTGGCGGGCTAAAATGCTATTTGTTCGTGTAGCTACACAAACATGAGCAAATCAGGATTCGTTATTCAGAGTAAACATGAGTTTCCCCTTATACTTGTTTACACAAAGCTTATTGCTGTTATCTCAGGGAACCAAGGGTACATTAGTAACTGGAACGTTTTCCAATATTTCTTAGATTTCTTGGCCCATGATAATGTGTCGGTACTGTCTGCCAACAAACATCTGTCAACAGCTTCAGTCCACCCTTGAAAGCAAAACTAGGCAAAACATGCAATTTCAGTGGAAGTAAATGTTCTGTCTGTGTTACGGTTTTTGCTACAGAACCCTTTCAAAGAGAGCTTTGACCAAGGGCAAATGACTTTGTGTTTGGGGACTGCAACCCAAATAAGTTTTTTGTTTATGACCTGGTTTCACAGACAGGGCTTAGACTAAACCAGGATTAGGCCATAGTTCAATTAGGACATTTAAGTAATTTTTATAAACGTGCCTTAGAAAAAACATTACTGGTGTCCGTCTTGAGATAAAACACTGATAAGGCTGATATATTTTAAGATTAGTCATTGCAAGTTTCTTTTAGCTGAAACAGCTCAGACTCTCAGAATCTGGGACTTGGCTCAAGCCTTGTCTGTGAAACTGGGGGAAAGTGTCTTATATTCAGTTTATTAGTTCAAATGAAGCACAGCTTAGTAATCATGTAAAATGTAATTTTGTTTTATTTTTAAGTTCTCAAGGACATTCAGTGAGAACCTTTAGAGTGATAATAATATTGGCACTGCATATTGACAGTTATTTCTTTTGACAATCTCTTTAATGCCATCCACAAAGTCATTTTGAGATTTTAGCACCTATTGGTGCCTATTGGCTTTAGCGTCTGTCAAGTGAGTGGGCGATATCCAATCACTTTCAATCAGCACTTCCTGCCTTGAGTTTGGGCCTAACGACTGTAAAGTTGTCCTCAAACCATGACACAGCTATGTGCCCAAGGTGCTCTCCACTTAGTTCAAATCACCCTTCTAGCTATTCCTGACTCAGAGGATGAGCAGGGTCCTAATTCACTCTGCCTGGTTCAGACTATTGGAGTGTATGTAGAGCAGTTTTTGGCAGTCATAGCAGTTCTTTGTGTGCTTTGGAAGCCACTCTAAAGGGCTGCCAGTTACTAAGCAGAGACTATCCCACTGAATTGTTAGATAGTTCCACTGGATGACAGCCCACTCCACCAGAAGAATGGCCTCCTCCTGGGCTCGGTCCAATGGAGTTTTGATCGGAGATATCCAGCCGGCTGGTCTTTGCTATCTACCTTCTCTAGGTTTTATAACTTGGATGCCCCTGTCCTTCAGGCATGGATGTTGTCCGCCTAATTACCCTGATCCCCTATATGATAGGAAAAGGTCTTTGTTATGTAGACCCTGGCTTTGTAACCTGGGTCTCTTGTAACTCTTGCTTCTTAGGGGCCTCACTATGGCCGATTCAGGGCTATTGGACCTGTTCCCCCTAAGTGTGTTTAAGCAATGTGAGAAACCATTTTTGAAAGGGAACGCTCCGACTACTACATAGCCTTGGTTCCCTGAGATCTCCTTCAAAGCTGCATGTGAGTCAATGACTATTGCTATAAGTTGAAAGATTCTGATGAAATGGCATTTAGTGTCAAATTGTATAGGCAGTCAGCTCTGCCTGTTTTGGCAGGCTAAAATGCCATTTGTTCGTGCAGCTACACAAACAGGAACAAATCAGGATTCATCATTCAGAGTAAACATGAGTTTCCCCTTATACTTGTTTATGCAACGCTTATTCCCGTTATCTCAGGGAACCAAGGTTACATTAGTAACTGGAACGTTTTCCAATATTTCTTAGATTTCTTGGCCCATGATAATGTGTCAGTACTGTCTGCCAACAAACATCTGTCAACAGCTTTAGTCCACCCTTAAAAGCAAAACTAGGAATAAACATGCAATTTCAGCTGAAGTAAATGTTCTGTCCGTGCCATGGTTGTTTGCTACAGAATTTTTCAAAGAGAGCTTTGACCGAGGGCAAATGACTTGGGGTCTGCAACCCAAATAATTTTTTTGTTTATTGCCTGGTTTTACAGACAGGTCTTAGACTAAGCCAGGATTAGGCCATAGTTGAATTAGGACATTTATGTAATTTTTATAAACGTGCCTTAAAAAAAATTCTGGTGTCCATCTTGAGATGAAACAAAGGCACTGATATATTTTAAGATTAGTCAGTGCATGTTTCTTTCAGCTGAAACAGCTCATTTTAATCTGGGACTTGGCTTAAGCCTTGTCTGTGAAACTGGGGGAAAGTGTCTTATATTCATCTTATTAGTTCAAATGAAGCACAGCACACTAATCACGTAAAATGTTATTTTTTATTTTTAAGTTCTCAAGGACATTCAGTGAGACCCTTTAGAGTGATAATAAAGGGTATTAATGCCATCCACAATGTCATTCTGAGATTTCAGCACCATTTCAGTCAAGATCCCTCTGCGCAAGTGATCAAGTGAGTGTCTGTTGGTAGCAAATGCTCTGACTGTGCTGGCCACTCATTTTCCTATGGAAAATTAGTGGGATATTTCACCTCATTGTCTTCTTCAGTCAATTTCTGTTGAAATAAATGAAAACAATGATGTGATTATGAATAGTGATTCATTCATAAATTCTATTTTAAGCATTGTAAGTATTCAATCCCCCCCCCAAAAAAAAAAAAAAGGTTGTACATACCTTTGGATAGATCAGTGGAACAATTGCCATCCAACACAAGCAGCCATTCTCTGCTCCTCCGCTGAATTTTTTGTCCCCCTTTCCCACACCACATTTTCCTTGTTGGTAGAAATGCCTTTTTTTAGCCTGCATCTTCAAATCAGCCCACTTCTTTCTCACTCAAAGTATGATTGCTTGCTTTATTTACTGTATTTACAACTACATATATACAGTCATGGCCAAAAATATTGGCACCCTTGCAATTCTGTCAGAAAATTGTTCCAAATGCAAATATTTTGGTGTTCACATGCTTATTGTGTTTGTTTGTGCTGCAACAACAAAAATACAGAGAAGAAAAGTCAAACTTGATAAAATTTCAAACAGAACTCAAAAATGGACTGGACAAAATTATTGGCACCTTGTCAAAATTGTAAGAAATAATTGCTTTTCAAGCATATGATGCTCCTGTAATTTGTATTTATACACACCTGTGGCAAGTAACAGGTGTGGGCAATATAGTAATCACAACTGCAACCAGTTAAAATGGAGAAAAGTTGACTCAATCCTTGTGTTGTGTGTCACACTGGGCATTGAGAAAAGAAAGAAGTGTAAAGAATTGTCTGTGGATTTGAAAGAAACAATTGTGCAAAAACATGGACAATCTTAAGGCTACAAGTCCATCTCCAGAGATCTTAATGTTCCTGAGTCCACTGTGCGCAATATCATCAAGAGGTTTACAGCCCATGGCACTGTAGCTAACCTCCCTGGACGTGGATGGAAGAGCAAAATTAATAAAAAAAAATTCCAACAAAGGATTGTTTGAATGGTGGATAAAGAACCCCGATTAACTTCTAAACAAATTCAAGCTGATCTGCAGACACAGGGTACAACAGTGTCAGCTTGCACTATCCGTCACCATCTGACATTATGGTAGGAAACCCAGGAGGACACATGTTACAGCCAGAGTGTTTTTTTTGCATTTGTCCACTAGGTGGTGTTGTGCTGTGATTTCGTCTTTTCTAGAGCGAGAGTTGGGGACAGGTGTGGAGTGTTACCTGTGATTGGCGTTTAGGCTAAAAGGGGAGATTCAGCGAGCAGTGGTGGCTGTGGACTTTGGGTGCCGTTCGTCTTCCCTCTCCAGTCCTGGATTGTTTTCTTTTGTTGTTTGTTTTTCCTTTTTCCCTACTTAATCTTTGTATTAATTTATCTATTTTTGATTAAATGTTCAGTTATTGACTTTAGTTTTATGTGTGGCCTCCCCTTATTGGAAATGTTGCTTCACCCAGAGCCAGGTGGTTGTAACAACAAAACTGTTAACACAAAGACAAAACCACAGTCCTTCTGGGAAAACATACTGTGGACAGATGAGACAAAAGTAGAGTTTTTGGTAAAGGACATCATGGCACTGTTTACAGAAAAAGAAATGTGGCCTTCAAAGAAAAGAACACAGACCCTATAGTCAAACATGGTGGAGGTTCAAAGATGTTTTGGGATTGTTTTGCTGCTTCTGGCACTGGATGCCTTGATTGTGTGAACAGTATCATGAAATCTGATGATTACCAATTTGAATACGAATTTTGGAGCATAGCGTAGTGGCCAGTGCCAGAAAGCTGCATCTCCACCAGAGGTCATAGGCCTTCCAGTAGGACAATGACCTGAAACACACTTTAAAAAAGCACTCAGAAATGGTTACAAACCAAGTGCTGGAGAGTTCTGAAATGGCCAGCAATGAGTCCAGATCTGAATCCCATAGAACACATGTGGAGAGATCTCAAAACAGCAGTTGGGAGAAGTCATCCTTCAAATCTGAATAACCTGGAACAGTTTGCAAAAGAAGAGTGGTCCAAAATTCCAATAGAGAAGTTTAGGAAGCTCGTTCATGGTTACAGGAAACGATTAATTTATTCATGCTTAAGTTATTTTTTCCAAAGGCGGTGCTACCAAATATTAAGTTAATGGTGCCAGTAATTTTGTCCAGTGTTTGGGTTCTGTGTGAAATTGTATCAGATTTGACTTTTCTTCTCTGTTTAAAAAAAAATATAAAAATAAATAAATAAAAATAAACATATGAGTACCAAAACATTTGTAACCGCAACAATTTTCTGAGAGAAGGGTTGAATTTTCCAACAGAATTGCAAGGGTGCCAAAATCTTTGGCCATGACTGTACATAAATACAGTTACAACTTTCCAAACAACAAATTTGCCACTATGTCTGATAAAAAAATCCTGTTTTTCAGTTTGTTTTTCTACTTTACTTGCCATTATGAAGAATTCTGTATTAATTATCTGGTTTTACCTGTCCATTATATTGCATCCAAACTACAACAAGGATGCTGTCAAACCATATATGAATTTCTGTGGGTGTTCTGTAGGTCAAGTTGAACTCCTCATTCATGTTTGCATGATTTTAAAATGTTAAATTTATAAAGCAGAACGGATAAAAGCATTTTTTTGTGTATGGATGTTTTAAAAATGATTCATAGGAAGATTTAGTACTTTAACATTTATGATTGTTTTAAACGTCTTTTATAATTGAAGCCACAGATTCGTCAACTTCAACATACTTTTAGGAAAAAAACTGTGGCAAATACTTATATAAAAACAAACATGGCATTTAATGTATTGTAATGACCCGGCAGTCAGTGCTAGCAGCTGGGTGCATTATGGGTATATGTGCGTTTATGTTCAAGTTAGTTTGGGTGGGTTTGGTTCATTTACTGCCCTGTTATATAAAAAGTGTGACTGTTACCGTCATGGAGACAGATGTGTAGAGGAGAGACTTGCCGATATGGCCTTGTCTGTGGAAGTTCATATTTTGTGTTCTAATTAAAAGGTGTAAGATGATGGTGCTGCCTCCTATTGGTTTATTCCATTTGTACATCTGCTCACAAAGACACTCAGGGTCATGCGGTGTGTGGGACGAGAGTGCTTGCACTTTCTGTTAGCGAAGTTAAGTCGCGTGTAGCTGCTAGCACCATGCTGGCAATTAGCTTAGTAAAAGTTTCACAGCATAGCTTAGCTCCAGTTAGCCCACGTTCTAGAGAACAACACCCAATTGTTACAGTGGTGACAGAAATGGGATTTAGGTCATTATGGAGCAAAGTATAGGCGAATTAGAGCATCATACTAGAGCGCCTGATAAGTAAGACAACGCAGAGTAGGGCTCCGCACTGGCCTGACGGTGCCAGCGTTCCCTGGACAGTGTACCGCTCTTCTGGACACGGACAGAACGAACCTCCAGCCACCACAACGACACTCCAAATCAATGGCCGGCCAGGCCTCCTCACACGATCGCCCGCTAAGCTGCCACGATACAGCAGGTTGACGTCGCTGGAGCCCTACCTTGCACTGCTTCGACCTGGCCGCCCTCCACAATGGATGGAGCTGTGAGGAGACCGTGACTCACTTGGCCCTTGCCTTGGAGGGTCCCATGCTTCAGGTCCTCATCGATCTGTTCCCTGAAGAGGCGTGATCTCCAGGCCCTCACCGTTGCTCTCCGCTGTTGCTCACCGCCGCTTTGGACAGAGAACCTCCGCGGAGCAGAGCAGGGAGGAGCTGACTAACTGACGCCGGTGTGAAGGAGAGAGTGTGGGTGCATTCGCCGCTGACCTTCCCGGCAGCTGCGAGGGAGGAGCTGAGCCTTCATGCTTTCCTGCGGGGCCTTACATCTGAGCGTCTCCATCATCATCCCCGAGAAACGACCTCGGAGTAAGGCAGTGAGGGGCCCTCACCCTGTTATTCGGCACCCCTCCACAATGACTGTCCTACTGTGGTGCGCTGCGGGCTTGCCCTGGTGGATACGAGGTCCACCATTTGCTTGCAACAAAAGGACTGTTGTCAGGAACAGCTGGTCCTCTTCCGAAGGACTGGACCCCCCACCAGTACCGAACTGTTCACTGTCACGGGTGAAAGGACAGTATTGCTTGGGAAGAAACTGTTATCTATGGTGGTGGGGACGAGCCACGAGGGGGGTGCCCCTGCGTGGATTTCCAGCGACTTTAGACTTGCACAGCGGGTATTGGCAAGTAGAACTGGCGTCAGAGGCCCGGCCCAAAACTGCATTTACCATAGGGCAAGGACTGTGTCAGTTTAAGGTGATGACTGTGTAACGCTCTAGCCACCTTTGCGAGGATGATGGAGCGGGTCCTTAAAGACATTCCCCGCACCCGCTGTGTGGTCTACTTGGACGATCTGGGCATCAGGTTCACACTGAGGACTGACCACGCTAGCCTCACCTGGATGTTGAACTTCTGCCAGCCAGAGGGCCAGGTGGTTGGAGATCCTCCAAGAGTACGACTTTGAGGTTCAGCACCGACCAGGGCGGCAGCATGCCAACGCTGACGCTCTCTCCAGACAGCCATGCCTCACTTTCAGCGAGGTGTGCCAGTGGTTGGGGGAAAAGACAAGAACCACTCCCCTCCACCCTCAAAGCGATGGACTGGTTGAACGTTTCAACCACACCCTGGCCACCCAACTTGCCATCTTAACCAGTAAGCACCAGAGAGACATCTGCCCCTGGTCCTGTGGGCGTATAGGACAGCAGTGCAGGAGTCGAGTCAACGCACACCAGCGGTGCTGATGTTTGGGAAGGAGCTCTGCACGCTGATGGACTTGGTAATTGGCTCACCCCCCGAGCCAAAGATTGCTGGTGGACCAGAACTGGACAACTTCAGGCGGTTGAAGGACCGTCTGAGCACCGTCCATCAACTGGCCACGGAAGCCCTAGAGGAAGCTGGAGCCCTCCAGAAGCGGACATACGACACCCGGGCCAACAGGCCTACCCTTCGACCAGGGGACAGAGTGTGGGTGTTCTGCCCCCAGAGGAAGCGGGGATTTTCACCCAAACGGACTCATCATTGGCAGGGACCTGGGGAGATTCTAGACCAAGTTTTGGAGGTGGTCTTCAGTCACTGTTAGCAGCCGGGTGCATTATGGATATTTCTTTAGAGTTTACTTATTTTTGCATTATTTATGCAAGACAGTTGGGTTTTTGCATTAGCAATGTTATGTGTGTTTATGTTCAAGTTTGGGTGGTTTGGTTCATTTACTGCCATGTTGCATAAAAAGTGTGACTGTTACCGTCATGGAGAGAGATGTGTAGGGGAGGGACTTGCCTGTGGAAGTTCTTATTCTGTGTTCTAATTAAAATCTGTAAGACGACGTGCTGCCTCCTCTTGGTTTATTCCGTCTGTGCATCTGCTCACTAAGGGACAAAGGGTTGTGTGGTGTATGGGACACGAGTGCTCGCATTTTCCGCTAGCCAAGTTGCGTGTAGGTGCTAGCACCCTGCTGGCAATTAGTTTAGTAAAAGTTTCACAGCATAGCTTAGCTATGGTTAGCCCACGTTCTAGAGAACAACAGCCAGTTGTTACAGTATTTTATCAGTATGCATTCCCTGGGAATTGAACATATACTTTTAATTGAACACCTGTTGTTATTTGTAAATGTTTTGGACAAACTCAATGTGATTTTTGGTATATTGTGTTTATAGTGTTCTTACCTTTTCTTTATCACTTGCTTCTCGAGAAACCAATGACCCCTATAAAATGAAATATTCTTCTGCCATATATTTTTTTTAAAGATGCATAACAATAATAATCCCTACAAAATAATAGCTGTTCTATGTGAATATGAAACAGTAATGCTACAAAGTTATTAAAAAAAGTAAGTAAATGTAAGATTGCCTTAAATGTGCAAGTTGACTGAAAAACAATAACTTTTATACATGTCTAGTCACCATAACAACAAACAATAATTCCTCACCATGATATCTCAATAACAAATTCATAAAATAGTAATTAAAAGTGTAGACAATGAGTAAAACAATGAATTTTTTCTACCTTGAGGTCATATTTCCTGTGGATAGTTAGTCGGTGGCTGAACATATTCCTCATGACCAAAAGGTATGTATCTTCATTGTCCACAGTAACACGGTACAAGCCAAGGAACTGCGGAAGTAGTGTGCTTCCATGGCACGTTACGATGTGCTGAGAAAATTTGAGAGAAAAGAAAAAGTCCTGGCCTGTTTAGGTTCAGTAAAACACCTTTTAATTAGTCACTTTTTTTTTTTTTTAAGTAGCATTACAGTTAGATGTTACATAGGACATAAGGACGCAAAGAGATGCAGCAAACAGAGAAACAGGAAGACTGGCAGGATGCTCAGACAGAGCCTCACTGGAGATTACAAGTGTACTTTTTGTATGTCAGTTGGATGATACAGTTGTAGTCAACAGTTGGATGGGGAAACTATCAAGAAATAACAACTTCCACAATAACTTTTTCATCAAACAAAACTATCATAAAGCTTTAAAAGACTTAATAGTGCATGTAGCCTGCTTAATAGTACATGTAGGGCAACAAGTACTTTATTCTTTTTTTTTTTTTTTTGTAACAGAAAGAATATTATATGGCTTTGGTACGGTATAAGGGTTATTATGTACTTAAATATATATTTTTTTTATTTTTGACTAATCCTTTAAATGTAAACAAGAGACTGCATTTAACGAAAGTTAAATTTACTTGTTACTAAATAACTTGACTTATGAAACATTAGACAATACCTGGTGGTATTCTGAAAGAATGTTGTGCATGTCCTCCACCTCCTCACTAGAGATTTGCTTGACAATTAGTGTACGGTCATATGATGTCAACACCAAACCTGCTTCCTGACTCTTGTCATCCTTTGCTGGAGGACTACGTGTAAGAGAAACCTGAAATATACATATAGAAATTTGGAAAAAGCACATTAAACTCAAATAGGTGCAGAAGGTCCTTAACAATCTGAAACACGAAAGCGAAGGTACCTTGAAGTGAAGGTTTGCTCATCAGTGTAGTAATGTATGGCAGGAAATAATGAGAGAGAGAAAGATACAGAGCTTTTTACTGTTTTAAACACTGAACAAGTTCCAGCTTTTCTTTTTTGACACAACATACAGTGCATAGTGAAAATACTGCAGAATAGTGCCTAGGATCCAGAGCTTCTTAGGATGTCTGAAGTCTCGCACTCTCTCTTCAAATTCCAGACTGAATGTCTGGAGTAACTTTGATTAATTATCACAAGTTTTTTTGCTGTTGCTTGGAAACAACATCTGACACATCAGGTTTAAGCAATGAAGGACAAGTGCTTGGTTGATGTTTCAGGAACAGTTCTGCTGATATGTGTTCCATGACAGTGTGTGGCATATTTCTGTATGTGGACAAGAAACAGGCTAGCCATTGACTAGGAGACACTGACTGAGACTGCAGCCAAGTTCATGCCTTCATAAAAGTTTCCACAGCCCTTTCAGTTGCACCAGTTGAAGCCAGATGACAAATCATGAGGAACTCCATTTTCCGTAAGAAAGTGTTTAAATGGTAAATTGAGGGTCCATGATGCTGTGGCCCATGACCATTTGTAGAGAGGGGCCACTGGAGGTTTATTCAGTGTGGTTTCACAGGGTGCACACTGACACTTACTCCATATGAGACACTTTTCTCTTGAGGGTAGGCCATAGGGAAAGGACTGCGCCCACGCCATATGGAGAGTCGTCACAAGCAAGTTGAAGAGGTTTTTCTGAACTGGAATGTACAACCCATCTATTGTTCAGTAGCTGTTATTTGCAGGTTTTGAATGCCTCTTCATATTCACCTGAGCATTTCCATTATGTTTCTGCTTGCAAAAGCTGGAGCTGAGGATTCAGCAATGTAGAAAGGTTGACCAGAAACTATCCGTTATAATATAGTAATCTTAAAATGTCATAAAGCACACCACATTGATGATGCCTTGCATTATCTAAGCCATAGTGTATTTAAAGACAGCTGGAGCTTTTGAAACACAGTAGGCCAGGCAGTGATAGTAGAAAAGCCCCTTGTGAGCGTTGATCATCAGATACTGCTCTGACTCAATATCTAGAGGTACCTGTTGGTATGTGAATGACAAATCCAATTAGCTAAATACTTTGCTTTCTACTGGGCGGCAAACAAATAGCGATAGTACACACAAGTACATAGCGATAAACAGTGATTTTGTAATCACTGAATAGTCTGACTGAACCATTATTTTCTATCCAATCACTTTGTTCCATTTAAGTGATGATTCTAATTATTTGTAGCCACTGCAACCAGCTGAGGAACAGGCCAAACTCACAAGTCTTTTCAAGTTTCACCTTTTTATATTGTCTATGAAATTGTAAGCATTTAGAGATCAATATTAGTTTCGTCTTGAAAATGCAATGAAAAGGTTTGTTATTTCTTTATACGCTGCTTCTGTTACTTTCTTTGGTCGACTCAGATTTTTTCAGTCATCCATACTCTGTGGGACATGAGACACTTAGGAAGACATCAGCTTTCTTATCTGCTGCAGTGTCAATTGTCTTTCTTATTATCAAATTCAGGAACGCGGTCAATTACGGTTTCGCTTAATTTCTCACTTCAGTGCATTTCTGACTTTCTCACTCCTATTTCATGCACGTTTGATTTCTCCATGACTACTGGATGTTGCTCTTCTGATTTTCTAGAGCTGCTGTAGACTGATAAGACACTTCCACAATGTCAAGCAGTTAACTACATGTAACACAGTTGCACTAAGGAACTGAATGAATATTCTGAACAATATCAGTTCACAGTCTGACCTGTGTTGCAGCCTGGAATTAAACCGCACCATGTTGGTTTAGTTTGGCCAGAGGAGAACTGGCCCCTGACTGAGCCTGTTTTTTTCTTCATTTCTGTCACTGAGTTTGGGTTCCTTGCCACTGTCACCTTTTGGATTGCTTAGTTGGGGACACATAATATTTGGCAATATTATTACCTTAATTGCACAGACACTATTGGATGAGAACTGAACTGAACTGGACGATGACATTGCTGATTTCTCCAGAGATGCTTTATAGATGAACTAAACTCATTCCATAATTGATGAACTTTACACAGTTATTTAACTGAATGGAACCAACAATGAACTGACTTCAGCTGGAATATTGTATTTTTTGCATCACTGAAACATGAAACATTATGTTCCTGTTTAACACTGTAAAACATCTTTGACACAATCTGTATTATATAAAGTGCTACAAAAATAAAAGTGACCTGAATTGACTAATATACCAAAATTAAAGCTTAACCTGTTGCAGATGTTCCAGATATGTTTGTTTGTCTTCTGGACAGAGACTCAGAAAGTAGTGTCCCTGTCCTCACAAACCAGAGACTCTCCCTTAACAGGCCAGAGATTCTAAATATAACTGAATCTGTTATTGCTTCCACTGGACAGATATTAAGAATGTAGTGTCTGTTAAAGTATCTTTGGATGGAGACAAGGGGCGTCTGTTGAAAGTGTTCTTTTCCCTTTTCCATTCCAAGGCTGACTGAAATGACGGAATCTGTAGGGCTGTATCTCCATAATGAGTGAGCACTGGAGTAAAAAAAAAAAAACCTTGCATTCTAAGCTCGCTGGAGAGACCAGGAGATAGGCTGAACTGAAGAAGACTAGACTGAAAAAGAAGTAGAGGGTAGTAGGAAGCTGAGACCTAGCAGACTGTGAACCAGCAGATTCTTGTGGAGTGGTAGTTTGGAGAGGTGTTTTCATGGAAGTATTATAATAAGAAGTGATAAGAAAATAAAAAATAATGGCTTAAGGATTAAAATAGAGGTTATTTTTAATTAGTATGATCTGTGGTAAAATGTCGATTCTGTGCGGCCTACTAGGTTAGGCAGTGCACCTTGACATAAAGCTCCAGCTTAATGTAAAGAATTGGCACATTTTAAAAGCAGGCATACATTATGCAGAACACATTGGCAAGTACCTTATGCAAACAAAAAAGCAAATGATGGCCACCATTCAAATGTAGTTGAGCACATGTGACCTAAAAAATACTTATAGAGTCCTTTTGTATTGTAGGCCTACCTGACCTGATTTATGCAAATAATGCAAAAGAGAGGCTTTTTGCAGAGTTTTTGCAAACTCGCTGTAAAACATTGTGTGGAATATTTGTGATGTTCAACCTTGATTTTGACTAATATGTCACTTTTTAAAAGTACAGATAAAGTACAGGGAATGTCCGAAAACCAGTCAGTATCTGGTGTAACCACCATTTGCCTCAACACATCTCCTTCACATTAGAGTTTGTCAGGTTGTTGATTGTGGCCTGTGGAATGTTGGTCCACTCCTCTTCAATGGCTGTGCGAAGTTGATGGATATTGGCAGGAACTGGAACATGCTGTCGAATACACTGATCCAGAGCATCCCAAACATGCTCAATGGGTGACATGTCCAGTGAGTATGCTGGCCATGGAAGAACTGGATGTTTTCAGCTTCCAGGAATTGTGTACAGATCCTTGCAACAACTGTAGTCAGGTCGAGACCCCGATGAGGACGACGAGCATACAGAGGAACTTCCCTGGGACGGTTTCTGACAGTTTGTGCAGAAATTCTTTGCTTATGCAAACCGATTGTTGCAGCAGCTGGTGGCTGGTCTCAGACGATCTTGGAGATGAAGATGCTGGATGTGGAGGTCCTGGGCTGGTGTGGTTACATATGGTCTGCGGTTGTGAGGCCGGTTGGATGTACTGCCAAATTCTCTGAAACGCTTTTGGATACAGCTTATTGTAGAGAAATGAGCATTCAATTCACGGGCAACAGCTCTGGTGGACATTCCTGCAGTCAGCATGCCAATTGCACGCTCCCTTAAAACTTGCGACATCTGTGGCATTGTGCTGTGAGATAAAACTGCACATTTTAGAGTGTCCTTTTATTGTGGCCAGCCTAAGGCACACCTGTGCAATAATAATGCTGTCTAATCAGCATCTTGATATGCCACACCTGTGAGGTGGATGGATTATCTCGGCAAAGGAGAAGTGCTCACTAACACAGATTTAGACAGTTTTGTGAACAATATTTGAGAGAAATAGGCCTTTTGTGTACATAGAAAAAGTCTTAGATCTTTGAGTTCAGCTTTTGAAAAATGGGGGGGAAAAACAAAATGTTGCGTTTATAATTTTGGTCAGTGTATGTTCAAAAATAACACAGGAAGCTTTCAGCTTTTCATGCAATCCGATGTAAACTGTACAAAAAATTCATACCAGATAATCCTGATGTTCAACTCCAAATCGCTCTCTTAGATTCCGGAACACCAGTGGGCAGTACTCCTTAAACTTAAAATGTCCAGGCAGGTTTTCCCTGAAAATTTACAAATAAATAAACACCCATAATTCTAATACATTCTTCTTACAGTATGGAAAAAAAATATTTGAAGGAAAAATATTTTTACATTTCAAGTGTTGACTTACTCACATACTAATATGTAATTGTGAAATTACACATACTATGTAACCTCTCAAGATTTTTCCTTTCCAATACCTAAACATATTATGGACATTTTGCTCATTGGGTGTGTTAAGACATTATAGGTGTGTACATGCTTATAGTTTGGTTCTCTAGGTTCTTTTGCTCCGGACCAAAAAAGAAAATGTTACATTTGTGCTATTTAGTGTTATTTGTTACACTGAACATAAAGATACAATACAAAAGTCATAAGTATAAGGTTACAGCCTGATTGGACAGGTTTTATGAGCTATTTTTTTATGACAGAACATTCAAAATAATGCTGTGTGGTGGGCTAAATTAGCTCATTGTATGTTTGATCATATGGTGGTATTTTTACCACTTAGGAACTCATGAAAAGCTTAGTTTATTTAGTGTTTGGTTCATGTTGTGTTTATATTTTAGTCAAACTGCACCAGAGAAGGTGGGTCTCATCCGCATGTTTGGTGCACGCTAAGGTTCAGATGCTATCGCTCACTCTTGTTCAGATAAACTGCACTAACAGAGTTTGTTTTAATTAAACCCAATATGCATAAAGTGTAAATACACCCTAAGGCACAAATTCTTTAGAGCTGCTTTGAAACAACATAAATGCAAAAAAAAAAAAAAAATCAATCAAACAAGCAAACAAAAACATATTAATATAATTAAAGTTAATACCTGGTTTATCATTATGTTTACTGCAAAAACCACACACAATCACATATATATGAAAAAACAATAATCAATGTTCTCGTGTTTTGCAACTTAATAATAAGAACTGTGACTAAGGTTGCATTTCAGTGAGGTCACAAGTTTACCAGCAAACCCTACCACCACCACCACCACCACAAAAAAAAAAAAAAAAAAAAAACCATACCAGGGCGGATTATGAGTTTTAAAAGCTTTGTGCAGTTCATAGTGCAGCCATGTAAAACTGTCTAAAAACTGTGATTATGAATTTGAGATTGAAAATATGAAGGGGAAAGACTGTGAATATGTCAAGATTATCTAAACTACATAAGTATTTTCCATGTATCTTTGTACAGTATATGTAGCTAACTGTATCTTGTCATCTCCTTTCAGCATTTATACTGCACTAAATAGTCTACACAAACAGTCATTCATGATGACATGAGTCATCTGTACTAAATATAGTAAAACTGACATTACTATTTGTCTGTTAATCAAAAATTCTTTATATTTAGTTATTTTCTTCAGAAAGTGTTTGTTGCAGAGTGCATTTGATAGACCATACTTGTTAAATAAATGGTTGTTGACTTTCATTTTTATGTTGGCTTTGAAGTCATCTGGAAGTAGCATTACTGGCATAGGCACTTGAAAGAGGTCGTTTATCTGCAAAGGTAAATACTAGTAAAAAAGGTTAAGGAAGGCTGAAAAATTGTAATGGTTTATGTTGCTGTTAATATTAATAAATGACAGCCATTCTCTCAAATACATAACAACAAGAATAAATAATGTGCATTATACTTCAGCAATTAGACAACATATAATTTTCAAGCACTACATGAAAAAAAATACAGTAGATAATTTTTTCAGATATAGGTTTGTAGTAACGTACCGTGTGATTGATGCCCCACATAAACACAGTCAGGATGGGGTCACTGGCCCAGAATACCTCCACCTTTTGGTGTACAAAATGTTTTTTCTTGCTTTTTGTTCGTGAAAGTCTTCTTGCTGAGCTTGAAACTGCCCCTGTCTTACCAGGAGAAGACATAATTGCAGAAACGTACCCAGGTAATCATAGACCAAAACAACAACTTGCCACCTCAGTTGTGATGATGAATGTCTTGAAATTCCGGGAAATATTAAATACTGCAACTCAGCGACCTATACAGTAGAGGATAATCTGCTCGGCTGACTTGCTCCAAATAAAACTGGAGAGAACTTGATCCAGAAGAGTCACATGCCTGATCAGCATTTCTTTCAGAAGTGAGTAGTTTTTCTTGCAGAAGTTCAGTGCTGGTGAAAAAGCAAAAGAGATGTACTGCTGTGTATTGTGTGTGCTGAAGAGAGGTGGCCAGTGAGGTGGTTAGTTGAGTTGACATAGTCAAATGTGTGCTTATCATTGCTGCAGTGTGCGATGTTCAGCAGAACTAAACTGCATATAAAGCAAATGTGCTCTTTGCAGCACCTATACAATTACATAATTCTAACATTTCTAAACATGCAAGAAGCAGCATGTACATGTATATACAAAATAATATAAATAATTTAAAAAAATACATAAAAATAGGTCATCAAATGCAGAAAAGCATGATATTAATGTTTATAATATCTTCATTATAGTCACATTTAGCCGACTAGAGCTGGGTGATAATATAATTCATATTTTGTGATGATTAGATACAGTTTAGAGTAGCTATTTAAGATATATTGTAAGTATACTGGTTCTCTATTTTAACATTCAAATTTTTAATGACCCTATTAAAGTTATGTTTTTAATAAATGTAATAACAGTAGAAACTTTTAAATAATTACATTTAAAACATTGGCCAGATGAAAAAAAAAAGCTGGTTGAATGACTACAACATATCATGTTATTTACAGATACGCATTACATATTAGAATATGTAAAGAAAAAACAAGTTTTTACGCCCCCCCCCCCCCCCCTTACTCTTCAACGTGAAGGTAAGCCTATGAGTGAGACTTCCGGTTCATTAGCCGCTGTAGGGAAATAACGAGAATAATAACAATGTGCTGTAAATGGAAAAACTATTTGCACTACAAACCTGTTGTTCACCTGATAATACATTAAAATTATATGGTTAGACACACCAATTTGCAATATCAAGCACCAAAATGAGCTGTTTTGTACAGCTAAAAGTAGCGAGACACGGATGAGACCGGAAACCTTACTTCCACCATATTTTCAAACAAAACATCTCGGATTACTCAACGTAACTGGTTATGGACAGAGTGAGACACTGCGGCTAAAAGCCACTGGAACAGACAAAACATTACTTCTTTTTATCACTGTATTTTGGCTCCTCTATTCTTGTTAATTTCCTAGGGTGTTGTTTTTGGGTCACATGTAATGCCTCTACAAATAGATTGAGGGCACTATTACCTGGAGGTAACCGAGCATATAAGCTCAGCTACCACAGAGTAAGTCAGTTCTTCTAAGGCAGGGGTGCCCAACCCTGTTCCTGGAGATCTACCTTCCTGCAGAGTTTAGTTCCAACCTTGATCTAACACACCAGCTTAAACCAGCATCAAAACATAGCTACCAGCATATGCTGTTTTTTTCACCAGGGTTGGTGGATCTCGCCGTGTGTCTTCCTCAGAGGGAAATACACATCTTACTCCTCACAGCGCGTCTTAACAAGTAACAAGATGCAAATAGCCGAGATGAAGACAAGTCTCGCTGCTTTGTTTACGTTGATGTGGGCAGTACGCCACGTGCACCTCAAGTGGATGATTATAATATCAAAAGTGTAAGTAGCTTGTGGGCATGATCAAATGAAAAATAATGAGGTCTGACGAGAAAGACTGGATATGGTGTTGGTTTCATACAGATTACTTTAACACATGATATTTGCTTTCGATAAGACTTACTTTGTTTAAAAGTAGACATGTCAGGCTTTCTATAGATATATCTCTTATGTTTCTGTGTGGAGTATTCGCTGAGTTTTAGTTCATTTTAGTGACGCATTTCTAAATGACGATCACAGAGACCAATGCAGCAGACTGCACACCCTTGTTTTCTTTATTTCACAAAACCACAGAGTGTTGTTGTTATTATGAGTGTACACAAATAAAAGTAGACTTCTTACAGATTTGACTGATGTATTGCTCTTATCTATATGATCAAAAATGACGGAGTAATTGAAGTTCTTTTTGGCGTTATCAGAAAAACTGCCACAAACCACCCCGGCGCGTTTTTCGACCCCAGAGGTTTAAACAGGCAAGGGACAAGCATTATGTTCAACTACATTCACCTTAGTATAATTAATAAATACTAAGGTCAAGTGAAAACAGCAGGTGGCAGTAATGCAACGTTATGGATGCCAGTTGCCATAAAACACCAAAGAAGAAGAAGTAGTAAGTCAGTTTGTGGTAGAGGGAAACCTGGTGGAGTTTACGCTACCTTCTTGCTCATCTTAGTCCTTTGTTGTGAACTCTGAGTTTCTGCTCAACTGTGAGTATGGATTGATTTATTTTTCTGACATTGTGGTTGTGAAATAAGGTTACAGATGTTAGCTATTTGTTTTAGCAAATGTGTTTCTTTATCACTGTGTTCCTCCTGTGAGCATTGACTAGATTCATCATAAATCATCTTCTAGATACAAGAGAAATGGAATCTAAGTGTAGTCCTTACTGGTAGCGATTAGTGAAAACTTATTTTCTCTGAAATGCTGAAGCCTTATTGAATCCTGCTATTGCATTTGCAATAGGCAATGCCGTTTGGCTATTTGAGTGGTGGACGAGGCCATCCACTCTATAGCTTGACGTCAAATGGCATAATCTCAGAATCTTTGACTGAACAAGCAATATGCAAGCACTTGAGCAGGTTTTTACACTCCGACCTCCACAGTGTCTCGTTCCACTCCTTTCAGGGAATCATGGTTATGCTGAGTAACCTGAGATGTTTCCTTCTCGAGTCGTTCTCTCAACACTGTGGCTGAAAGCCGTTTTGGGAAATGAGTAAAATCATGCCATGTAAAACAGTGTTATCTGCTAATCCACCCAGAGTTAATATGGGGAGAAGTTACATACATGCCGCAGCAGGCGGATATATCAAATGAGCTAGCGCCCCGCCCCCTCAGGTCAGGTATTGGACCTAGTGGAGACAGCCTCCAGTACCGCTCTGCACATATCTGAGCTGCGCTGGGCTGAAGAACCAACTTGATGAGTGGGTTAAATATAAACTGAAAAATAGCAAAGTGTAACGCAGGTGGCTGCAGTCTTTAGTATTCTTGTTAGTGTGCCTGCCTCTCAAGCCGGAGACTTGGGTTTAAGCACCGCCCGAAGCGGGTGCGAGTAGGACCCAAGGGGGGTTACATTGGTACCATGACCCAGATGGTAGTGAGGTTTAGGGAGGCCAGCGAAGAAAGAATCTCCAGGTTATAAAACCTAATTAAAGTGCGCTGCGATCTGTGTTATAACCTGGGCTCTGAATGGCGATGAGAGCACTTAGGTGTATAATAAAGTCTGAATGTAAGCCACCTCACAATGCAATAGTTCAGACCAAATTGGATACAAGCATATGAGCTTGCAAGTCCCTCACCTGTTTCTCACAAGTAAAGCAAGCAGTAGTGCCGTCTTGAACGAGAGTGCTTTTTAAACCGGTCAGATCAACTAAAGTGTGCAGCTGTTCTCTATGGCAATTACAACCCAAATGCGCACCAGTCACCCATGACTGCTTGCTGCTTGTGAGTGTAAAAGGTGATGAATCCACAGATGAGGGTCTGTGAACCCCTGTAAACCTCCTCACAGGCTATCAGCGACAGGGCTATTTTCCCACAAACTTCAGGTCCCAGCTTAGGGGGTGAGGAAAGCGTACGCACGGCTTGCTACTGAAGTCCTTTTGTCACCACCACCCAGAGGGAGGGGGTCCACCAGCAGCTCACTGGTGGTAGTGGGCCCAGTCTACTGGCTGGTAGAAAAACTCAGGTACCACTGCATGTGTGTGGGGGCTGCCCAGGCAGAAATGCAGTAAGTAAATATTCTGAAGGAAACATGGGAGGTTTAGGCAAACAAGAGGGTGCAGAATTTACATATCGCAGGCCTATCACCTAACTTTCTGTTCCAAGCTACCTCTGCTTTATGCTCAGCGGCAGAGGTGAGGAAGTGAATGGACATCCCACTGAAGCGCATACCTTCAGCAATGATCGATAAGAGGCTTCTTGATAACAGCATAGCTTAGTGAAGTAGAAGGTTCTAAGATTATGGTGTTTGACGTCAAGCTACTGTATATAGCAGATGGCCCTGCCCATTGCTTGAACAGCCAAAAGCCACTGGCTATTGCAAATGCAATAGCAGAATTTGATAAGGCTTCAGCATTTTGGAGAAAAGAGTTTTCCTCAAAGTGGCTTTCAGCTGCAGTGTTGAGAGAACAACTTGAAAGGGAATCAAACCAATGCTGCATGCTGCACCTGTGTTAATAATTTTGCATAATGTTGGACAGTATTTACATGAGTTTTTCAAATCCCGGTAATCAAATAGGGTTTTAATGATAAGTCAAAATTTTAAAACGGCTGTGAATTTCGTGACTTTCAATGAATGAATGAAACAAAAACAGCAGATGATCTGAATAAGAATACAAATTCACTCTCTGACAGCAGGTGGTGCTTTTGGAACAGTGGCAATACAGCATTTCCTTGGTTACCTCTGTAAACAAAGCAGCGCTGCATTTATAGATATTATGCATTATACAGAGACAAGATGAAAAAAAAAAAAAAAACATCTAAACTTTTCTGAAGACAGTCAGTTTCCCTCAGAATCACACTAATATAAATCCCCAAATCAGTATTTAAGATTATCTTCTTCTACTATTTTGTGCATCATGTGCCTGTCTTCAGTGTCTCTGGCTTGTGTTAGCGGCCGTTTACAGACCCCATTTTTTTACACAAATGACATTTTGGAAAATTATTGCAATGCAGTTTGTGGTCCAGAACAGAAAACGGCTGAAATAAAACAAAAAACGCAAGCGGTTGCCGATTACATATGTTACAGGGGTTCACCTGCTTTGGCCCTACACACAGCTGACTGACTGCTCAACCAGCAGGAGGGGGAGGGGTTGCGTTACTCTCTGCATACTGCAGGAATAGTATAACAGAAAATTTGAGTGGTTTTGAAATCGCAGGATACCCTGAAACTGGTAATCGGCCTATGTGCAATAATGCCAATTCAGGTGACACTGCTGGTTGCATGAAAACCATAAAAAGGCATAAGCATACATTAGCACAGGTTTTGTGAGAAAATTAATCGATCAGCCCAAAAGGACCTGAGAGCCTGGGGTTTAATCCATATCTAAACTGTGCAATAATATGAATGCATGTCAAGATGCCTGCTGCAGCACAAATATCTTGTAAAGACGCACTCTTACACAACGCCTTAGACCAGGGGTTCTTCCTGAAACACACCTGTACAAGCTAATCAAGGCCTTTAGGATTGCTAGAAAGTTAAAGAAGGGTGAGTCTGATCAGGGTTGAAACTAAACTCTGAAAAGTGGACCTTGAAGGCCAGAGTTGAGAACCTCTGCCTTAGACGATGCAACACTCCTAGTTTATTGGCCCCTTAAAACCCAGAGGCAAAGTCACATTGTGCAATTCATAAGCCAGTGAGATTGCATCTTTTATCCATAGTGACATAAGTTGCTTTGTAGCTAAAGTACCCTTGTTGCAGCCACCAAAACATACCATCAACTTACTGGACTTATGCCACTGGTCAGAATGGTTCATGTAAATCCTGAAGATTTGGACTGGGTACAATAAATGAAGTTTCTTGCTCCAGTGAGTGAAATGGCCTGAAGAAGACCTGAAACATGACCAACTGAATGGTAGAGAAGGATTCCTCCAGAATATAATCCAGTCTGGATGCAGAAAAAATTTGACTAGCCTGGGGGCAGGGATAAGGTAACAGAAAGTTAAGCCAATAACAGAACCATTTTAAGGGTCAGACCTTTCTCAGAAGCTATTGGTTCAAATAGAGGATCTAATAAGCTTTCCAGGACTACAGAAAGATCCCAGTAAGGATCTCTCAATGGGTAGATAGGCCTCAATCGACTGGCACCATGTAAAAGAGATATATTATAGAAAGCCTCCCTAAAGAAGTACCATTAATTGGCACAGCACAGCTGACAGTCATTCTTGGAAGTACTTCAGCACTGGAAAAGTGGGCAGCGGGGCTGGGTCTTAATGGCACTATACAAACCACAATACAAAGAGTGTGTATAATCTCCTTGTACAGAGAGCTCTAACATTTAAAATGGTCTCAACAACCTCAATTGAAGATCCAAGAGAGGATCCCCTCCGGGGCCAAATCGGACATGATATATACTAGGGCTAGCACCTGAGGTAGATGGTTGCTCCTGGTTGGAATCTCACAAATAAAGCTTTCCAGGAGAAATAGGTTCTAATATCAAATCTAGTCTTGACTTCTTAGTTAAGAGACTGGAATCTAAATGTAGGTCCCCCTCAGAGGCCAAATTCACAGTTTTCATAACCCGGGTCAGGGGTGCCAAATGCACTTCTTGCTCTAGTAAGAAAAAGCCTGATGATTACTAGCATGGGGAGAACAGCATTGAAGCAAGGCAGAAGCTTGAGAAACTGAATTGTGCAACCCTTTTATATGGTCCAAAAAACCCAAGGTTATACATTTGGCAGGAGTTTCCACACTGTCAAATCCTGTACAAGTGGTATAATGTGCTTGTTACTTTTGATACTTTGAGACAAGAGGGGAGAATAACTCTGTTTGACGCCCCGAAACTCTCTGGTGCAGAAGACATACAGTCATTTGCAAAAGAGATCACAAAGATCCAGTCAAATTTGATTCATGACTGGTTTGAAACCCTAACACTAATGTGGCATATGCTTTTTAAAACCATTTTTCTAGGTTTAGCGTTATATTATCAGCTCAGTTAGTTAATGATGAAATAATCATTTACAAAACATTCATAAAAGATTACTAAGTGATATGCTAACAATTTGTGTATGTTTTATTAATTCATTTACAAGTAATTTACAAGTAATTAGTTAATGATTAACTAATCATTTACAAAACATGACTATGCATTCATAAACGATTAATAAGTGATATGTTAGTATTTTTATCTATGCTTTGTAGATTAAGTTATAAATCATTTACAAGTGATTAGATAATGATGAAGTAAAAATGTACAAAACATCACTATACATTCACAAATGATTGTAATATGCTAACGATTTACAAATCTGTCGTAAGTTATCTTTAAAAAAAATAGCATCATGAAATAATGAAACAGATCTTTAGTCAATGGTTAATAAGTTACTAGTTAATATATTATTAATTAATTTTAAATAACTGAATCATTTACCAGTCACCCTCACCAGTCAGCCCTTACATTGCCCTTACATTGCAGAGCACACAACAATTATTCAAAACCTGTTGTGTAAACGCATGAATAAATCATTTACAAATCTTTCTGCATCTCCTAATCTAAAGTGTAAACTACTCATCAGTTGTAAATGTTTTACAAACCTGCCGGTTACAGGTTGTGTGGGTATACACACTGGTGGGGAAAGATCTACGAATGATGAGTAAAACATTTACAACTGATGCATTGTTTACACTTTAGATTAGGGGATGCAGAAAGATTTGTAAATGATTTATTCATGCGTTTACACAACAGGTTTTGAATAATTGTTGTGTGCTCTGCAATGTAAGGGCTGACTGGTGAGGGTAAAGATGGTAAACACATGGAGTATTTTAGCGCTGTGCACCTGATGTGATCTTCAGTGGAGGGTAAAACTGGTTCACATTATCACTAGATCCCATACATTCCACACAGAACACAAGTCTGTGCTGATGAGAGAAAGGGTTTACACGTTTATTAACTTGACAGCAAATAATTTATTATTATTTAAAAAAAAGAAAATAGTTTTAGAATAATTGCATTTTTGTGCTTTTCAGCATATCACTTATTAATCATTTATAAACACATGTCATGTTTTGTAAATTATTAGTTCATCATTAACTAATTACTTGTAAATGAACTTGTAATTGACTTGTAAATGAATTAACAAAACATACACAAATTGTTAGCGTATCAGATATTAATCATTTGTCAGTGTTTTGTAAATGATTATTTCATCATTACTAATCACATATAAATGACTTACAACTGAATGTTATTATAAAGTGTTACCAATTATTTTTACTGTTCCTAGTGTATGTAATTTCCGTCTCTGCAGTTAAATATAAAAGGTGTATAAAAGATTCTCAGAAATAGTCACAATTCTTTTGCTTAACCTAAATATGTACAACCTGCCTCCGCTGGTTTCTGTCAGTCCTTCAGTTTACTCTCAGTTAGCGCCGTGCGGGAGCTCTGATGTACCTTAGGCCTTCCAGTCCCCAGCTTCTCCTTGGCATGAGGATGCCTTATCTCTGCCCACTCCTATAATCCAACTGGCTTCACCACGCTCCCTCCGGCTCTGCCTTGGTCAGTCGTCGACCTGCCTCCGACACAGGATTCCACTCTCAGGCTCTGTCTGGCCCCTCCTTTCCTCAAGCTTTACCTTTGTCCTTAGTCACTCCGGCTCCGCCGTGGTCTTCTGGCTACCCTCTTCTGCCTCAGTCATCTGAGCTGTCAGCTCCACCTTGGCCCTCTGGACCAGCGTTGTCACACTGGCGCTTCGGCTCTCCGTCTCTACCCTGGGCTCCACCTGCATCAGTTCCGTCTCTATCAGTCGGCCCAATGATTTTTCAGCCATTTTGACTAAAATAATCTTAAAATGGTCTTAATTACTCATTGTTGCAGTTGATCTGATTCTCCCCATGCTTTGCTCCTCATTTTGTGTCCATTGTGCTCCTAAATTGTTGCTTGCAGCTATATTTTGATTTAATCTTTGTTAATAATGTCATTTAATGTCAGTTTTAACCCAGAAAAATTATGATTTAAAAATTAAACAAAATCTAAAAGACAGGTAAATGGACCTTCTCAAAGTTTAAATATATATATTGCCCTACCAGATACTAGAAGATATGAAATGGCACTCTAAAGTCCTATTTGGATGGGATTAGTTTTACATGGAGAGGTCGGGTAAAGTAATTATTACCAGAGCTTCTCAGTGATTTTAGTATTGTCTGAATGTGAATTTCAGGCATCATTACAGACAATGTCACTAAAGATTATGACAACTTTTGCTGAGCAACACTCCCCATTATAGATTAGGGCACTGAAGAAGGTCGTCCTCCAGGACTGAAACAGGAAAGATGTGACAGTTTGTCATGAACTTGTACACTCAGTGCCAAGAAGGGTCAAAGCAGTGTACTTAGAGTTATGGAGGACATATTGAGTACTAGAATATTACACTTTGTCGAATTAAATCTAGGGTGTACTAATTTCTGCAATCCTTCATTTAAACAAAAATTAAAGTTTTTAACTTAAAGTTACTTATTTTACAGATATTAATGGGTATATTTCTCTGGTTTTATTAAGAATATGTTTAATACACTTCAATTTTGCCATCTTTCTATGAATTATATATTTAATCAGAGGGGCTGTACTCATTCATGCTGTGCAATGTATACAGTATGTTCTTAACTGGGATAAGGTCTGTGGTGGATGTGCTTTGTGAGGCTACTTACACACTACAAGCTTTAGTGATTTGTTTTGTATTTTTTGCTCAGATCTGTTTGTGGGCGTATTTATTTATTTATGCTGTTCAAGTCACTTTTCAAATTCAAGTGTAAACTGGTCACAGTCTCGAACTGATGTATGCGCAAAACAACGATAACAAAGACAGCATGCAGCAAGTCAATAAAGTGTCATTTTATAAGATGATGAACAGCCAAACCAGTGGATTCATGAGCAGGCGATAAGAAGGATGTGTGAGGAGAAAGACAGCAAAATTTGTAATTATGTCTGATGCAATCCCTTGAGTTTTGCTTTTATATATCTGTCAACCCAAATAAAGTACCAAGCATTGCAGAACTGTGACAAATGTTAATCTAGAATGACATAACAATTAGATATGAAAAACATAAATAAAATTCTGATATGACTGTTTAGGCTGGGGTTGCATTGCAAAACCAAATAGGATTGCCCTGGACTACATAGGCTACATTCACATATGTGAGTTTTAGTACTCAGTTTTGGTTTATTGCTCAGATCTGATTTTGGCTGTTCTATTTTTGTTTTTGTTTTTGTAAATGTGGCCAATATCAGATTTGAGTATGAACTGATAACAGTCCTGAACTAACCCACATGTGCAGTAGATCAATAACAAGACAATGTGCAGCACACCATAAAGTGTTTAACACATTTATTTATAAGCTGATGTTCTGCAGATGCCCACAAATTTGTGCGCAGGAGATAAGGAGGAAGAGAACAAGAATGAGAAGAGAGACACATTTTTTTCTAGTCCCTCCACTGACTGCCATCATGGCTGTCTTCCATCTGAAGACCAAAGAACTACTCGTATGTGAAATCTTTGAAATGACTGATATCTAGAGTGATTTAAAAGTTGTATGAATTCTTACAATCAGATTTCATGTGGTTTGTGCAGTTCACACTGTTATGTCACATATGAGCAGAAAAATTACAGTTGGGCCACTTTGGCCTGCAGTTTAAATGTAGACTAATGTAGACATTATTTTGTAGCTTGTTTGATTGAAAAAAAGTTTTCTAATCTCTTTACTTGATCTAAGTTACATTTATATATATTCTTTAAAATCACACACAGAAACAGGGTTTACTTTGTGTCAGCAAAGAAACATCCCTTTTTTCAGGATACTGTATTTTAATAATTATTTTGTAAAAGCTTTACAGATCCTTATTGGAAAAGGTTTAAACAATATTTCTCATACTTGTTCAATAAATTATTGCACATGCACCTGTGAAACATTCCTTAAGACAGTTTATAAGTTGAAGGCAATTAAGGTCACAGTTTACAATAACTTAGGACAGTAAAAGACTTTCGTCTGACTCTGAAAAACAGCAGAAAAAGATGCCCAGGGTCCCCGATCATCTGCGTGAACAGTGTGAGTCTTTCTGCAGGGAGGCATGAGAACTACACATGTGGGGAAGAAAATACACTGTAATGTCTGTAATGTAAGACACCAGTGCTACATGGATATAGGAAGAACAGCTGATTGTCCTTGCAGTGGCAAACCAAGTGTAATGTGTGCCCCTAGACATGTTCAAGAATTTGCAGATGTCTTCATGGAATAGTGGGGTAGCATCTTACAGCAAAAACAAAAAAAGGCAAATCTAGTGCACTACATGAGAATGAGATGTACGGTAGTACCTAAAGCTGTTAAGAGAGTTGCTGAAAATAAAGGCAGCTAAATGCGAAAGGATGTTTCTTTTTTTGCTATATATAAACAAAGGACAATTAATATATTATATAATATATACGCAATTAATATGTATGCAACATAAATATAAGTAATTTGAAAAAAAAAAAAAAAAAAAAAAAAAAAAAAAAAACATTTTATATTTACTGCAATTTTGTGTTACTGCATAGTTCATACATTTTGAACCAGGCATACACCACATTAATGACAATGACTCAGGGAGTATATAATCTTTCTGTCTGTTTCTATCTGGTATTTGTAACTTCATTAACTGTTACTGTTCTGTTAAATGTATGCATCAGAAATAATGACACATAATGCTGCAAACATATTTTTCACAACCAGGGGGAGATGAATGATTGTAAATATGCTTCATAGTCATAGAGTTCTCAATGTCTTTCATCTCTTTTGCTGATGCTCTCTTAGTCCTTACTAAACAGGTTTCAGGTCCAGATTTACATTAGATGTCAAGTTGTATCACAATTCTCAGGCACTGTTACACAAGATAGTTCCATCGCTTCTTTTACGGGATGGAATTTTTGATCCTTTCTCGTCAACACACCAGCAGTGGCCTCTTTGCATTCCTCTTGATGACCAACACTGTTTCAAGAAGGTTAAAAAGAGAATATAAACTATATTATTGTTTATAGAGAACAGATTATATTGTGGCAATGCACATCACGATCACAGGCCACAGCATATGGATTTACAAGTGGATTTACAAAACATTTAAAGAATCATTGGAAATGTTTTAACAGAATGTCCTAAAGCACCTTCTGTGTCCAGTACACACCTGTGTCCTCCTGAAGAATCCTTGTCTGTCACAGTTGGGGATGTAGATGTCCGGAATTGAATGAATGATTGTGAGATCTATACTTTGGAGGACTGTGTTTAGCAATTTGCGACAAGGACCCTACAAAAAAAAAAAAAAAAAAAAAAAAAAAAAAAAAAAAAACAACATCAGGGAAAATACATTATGAAAACATCTGTATTCATTTCAGACTAAAAATCACACAGTAGAGACACTATATATTGTAGAACAGTAATTTACAGTCAAAATATTACCTTTTCAGTGTTTTCAGAGGTTGATGGTTGATAGTCTGAAACAGAATACAAGTAGCATTAAAATGATTACAGTATAGCTTTTGTTCAGTTGAACAGCACATAGGTGGTAGTACTTCAAATATTATTTTGGGACAAAAGTTCAAAAATAGCCTGGACTGTAAAACAGAGATAATCTGATAACATACAGATAATCTGATAACATAAAAACAATATTCTTTATACCATTATAGAAAAAAAGTCATATCCTGCTAATTGTACAGATCATTTTACAAGAAATTTGCTGGTCATCCATATTAATCATGTAAAATTTGTTAAGTTAAGTCTTGAATGTATGAGTCAATTATAAACTGTCACACATTCAACAATTCACAATTTTACATGAGCAGTATTTACTTTCTATTTAGTATATACATCTACATGCTCAGCTTTTAAGTTTAGCTTGTTTAGGTTAGTCAGTTCCTTGAAAACATTTTTTACCAGACAAAATTTTAAGAATTTCAACTAAAGAGATGCACTGAGACCAGTCATCTTACCTGAAGGTGGAGGGTTGTCAGTAAAGGTACTTTTGATGTTTTTGCAGACCCCTCGTCCCTGAAGCAGTGCCTGAAGGGGGCTTTGCTCTCCAAAAGGAGGAATACAGCGAAGACCCTGAGCACACGGTAGGGTATAAACCCCACAGGGTTCACCTAATGCCAGCATGGATGTGATCTCCTCCCCTGATAAACGTTCACCTCTGTGGCCCTTGGGTTCCCCTGAGGACCCATTGCACAATGTACAGATCTTCTTTAGGCCTAATACATGGGAGTTGGAGCCATATAAGCTGAGTTGAATGCTAACAAAAAGTGTTAGTAAAAAATGAAAAGAAACCATGTTTGTCCAATTCAGAAAATCTCAGCAGATCAGGATTTCTTTTTTTTTTTTTTAATGTAAATTTCAGTGAATGGTCTTCTCTCTTCTGGTTCTCTTTTGCTTTTGAAGTCCCTCTTTGATATTTAGTGGAAGAAGTAGTATATATGCGCAGGAAAAATCTGGTATCTAAAGACATAAAGATAGTAATTAGATAAAAATTGCCCAAAAATGCAACATGGGCTGCTTTTAAAGTGCTGAGATGCTTTAGGGGTGGGAGGCTGAGAGAGCAGCATATGCTGGGCGTTAGATAAGAGGTGGAGTTACTTTAAAACTGTATCCCTCCCATTTCTGCCACAGTTCCATTTCAAAAATGGTATCCAAATTGAACTGGTTTGAATTTATGAATTATGTAAACATGCAATATTTAATGTTTCCACTAATGCACAGATAATAAAGATGCTAATGGATAGCTTTCTCCGGGTATAATATATCTCCTTGGTGCCAACCCCAAAACAAAAAAATTAGGCTGAATCTTCCCCAAAGCATTTAATATATAGAGACAAAACATAGACATTGACATTAGTGCTTTTCCCAAATGCAGTGTAAACCAATGGTTTCTACAATCTACTTAGGTTATTGTGCCATTATATACCTATTGTGCCACCTTGTATTTTCTACTTGCAGAAGTACTGCATGTAGGCAGAACATGTTCTACAGAGAAAAATTATTCTTCATTGATAGTGACTTTATGGTCTTTGCTACATATAGTTGCCATTTTCTTTATTTAATTATTTATTTATTTATTTATTTATTTATTTATTTATTATCAGTAATAGCCTGTAGTCTTTTCTGTTTTATTTTATCTTTGTCCTTTGCTGCCCCCCAAATGCTGAACAGTGTTGTGGATAGTTACACACAGCTTATATGTTTTAGCTCTAGACTGCTATATTGGTTAGAATTAGTCTGCATAAACTCTGTCAAATAATACAAATAATAGATCATATCTAAGAGACCCAATTATAGTCATAACAATTTTAGTTTTGACACAATGTGTAGTTACTACGTCAAGTAGTAATGTCTTTAAAGTCTTTTTTTTGTATGCCAAATGGCTTCAGGACAATACAGTGATGTTCTGGATTGTGGTAAGATATTCAGTACTTCAACAGAAAAACTACTTTTTTGGCTTGAAAAGAATTGGGGTCTAAGTTTCTTCTCTCCTGGATTATTAGACTTAAGTGCCACTCCCCCTAGTCTGTTGTGATGGTGCATTATATTATAAATTAGCAGATCTGGCAGGAAGACAAAAATGTCTCACACCCGCAGCAACACCTACACGTTGCCAAGACTTGGGCTACTATAACAAATTGCTCTATTGCAATGTATCATTTTTTTTTTTTTTTCAATTGTCTCCATGTTTTATTTTGTCCTCCCAAATTATATTATACATTATATATGTACTCACACACGCAACTGAACAAAATCCTTTTTCATGAAGTCATGGTTGATCACTTAATGACTTTAAGCCTGTTTTTGGAGAACTTCACCCTTGATCTGTCATTGCACTGATTTCCCCATCACAATGATGTCATAATTAATCGCCTCAAGTAGGAAAATGCACACCACATCACAGGTGTTTCTGAGTGACATGGGGAAAAATGAACACAGGCTTTTCCCTCTAACCAGAATTATTTTAAACGTTTGACTGATATCCAAGGAAACATGCTGTGTAGGTGCTTTGTCAGACAGTATCTCCCTTAAAGACGTATCCCTGTCATGAAATGGTTTATATACTTGTTGTTGGCAACCAGTTTCTCCTCTACAGCTACAGGTGTGCAAGTCACCAATATATAGAGAGTGACCCCACATTTGTAATTTCCTGCTATGTCTAACTGCATACTGCAAAAAAAAAAAAAAAAAAAAAAAAACAGTTTCTATACAGTATGTGTGTTTGAGTGTGTGTTATAATATATATAAAATATCATAAAACATTTTCTGCTTTGATTGATAAGGAGATTTGAAATTTTTCAATAAAGTATATTTCAAGGTAGCAGTTAGACAATCTATAAAGCAACTGGACATCTATAAAAGATCTGTAAGTTCTTAGGTGGATCCATACCTCATTATAATCTGGTCACCTGGCATCCAAGCTACCATTTGGTTGTTCCATTTGTGGTAGAGCTCTCTTGTCTTTGACACAAACATCTTTGTGTGTAGCTGTGACATCTGTGCAACTTTAAAATCCTCTAAACAATCCCCAGTAGGCATTTTTAAACCCCTACCTGGCTTTTCACTATCTCTTTCTCCTGTTTGGACCCTCTGAGAATATTGTGTCAGATCAGGGACCTTAGTTTACTTCCTGTGTTTGGATCTGCCTTTAAACAACTTATTGTCAGACTTTCATCTGGTTATCATCCCCAATCCAGTGGACAAACCGAGCACCTTTAGTTTAAGACTAGAACACTTCCTTTGCTCATACTGCCAGTTCAACCAAGATGACTGGAGTCAGTTGCTCCCTTGAGTAGAGTATATTCAAAACTCTCTTATCAAGCTCGTTACAGGGCTCATTCCCTTTAAATGTGTATTGGATTACCAACCACTTATGTTTCCCTTGTCTGGTGAGCCATCGGATGTTCCCGCTGTAGACGACTCTATGCGTCACAGCAAGAGTATTTGGGACAGAGATCACATACTTCTCAAGAGAGCAGAACAACGTCAAAAAAAACCCCAAAAAAACAAAACAAAAACAAGCCGACAGTTAAAAGTACTGCCAGGGCCAGTGGGTGTGGCTCTCCACTTGGGATCCTCGCCTCCGCCTTCCCTGTCGTAAACTCAGTGCAAGGTACATGGGTCCATTTAAAGTTCAAAGTTCAAAGGCAAATAACTCCGGTTTCTTACAGATGACTTCTCCTTTCTTCTCCCTAATTATTCTCACTTCACATGTCTGTTTAAACCAGCTGGTGGTATGAGGGATAATGACTATTCCAAGGTTCAGAGAACACCCCCCCAGATGGTTGACAGCAAGGAGGCAGTCTGAGTGCGTACCTGCTGGACTTAAAATGCCGAGGTCACCTTTTGCAATATCTAGTAGACTGGGAGGGCTACAGACCTAATGATAGCAAGAACAAACCACACACCACAATTAATGCTACAGTTGCTGGAAAAATAACTACTGTTGTAACTGAAGCTGCCAGGCTAATGTAGTGGAGTAAGAAGTACCCAGTTGGTGATAACTAACTTTGACTTTTACGAGAAATTTACTAGAAAGTTACAAGTTGAAAAAAAATAATGGGCAAACAGCTACATTTATTCACAGCTGACGGCCATTTGCAACTTTCAGATGTATTTTTTTTAAGATGCCACTCTTCTTTTTGGTAGATAAGATACTCATGAAACAGTTTTGTACTACCTAGTTCTTTTCTACTGCTTTTGTCAGTCGTTAATTTGGCATTGGAAGACTTGCCGGTATGCACCAGTATGCAGTACGGACACTGCGTACCGGCACTTCTAACATGTTGCCAGTACTCAGAGTCAAAGCGTCATTAGAAATTACACTATATAAATCACACTACCAGGAGGGGTTGCCTGTCATATCGACCGATCACGTGAATGAATGCAAGCGGAGTCATTCTTTGTTAGGATTAGGCGTGGGGTAGATGCGTATAACAGGCAAGTGAAAACTGTATTATATGCACGTCAAGCACATGCATATCATGCACGCCAAAGTAATTTTCAGCATATGAATAACACACCAAATAGAAACAGAAAATCGTGCTATTGATATGCAGTTTTATGAGACCGGGCCCTCGAATCAGTACATTAAGGAGGTTTTTGCGATCATATAATTTTAAAACGGTAAAGTGAAAGCATTCAAACAGTAAGTTAAAAACAGTGCTAATGATACAGAGAATAGTGACTTGCGTCCAGATGCTGGTAAGTTATTCTTTTCAGCGTGTATTTGGCTTAAAAGCATGAGTGTTTTATAATGAATGCTGGCTAAATGTGTTTTATGCAGTGGTCAGATAGTGATTCTGAATGGATCCATATAGTAGTACAGTAAGGTGCAGTCAGGACTTGAGTACCGGCACTTCTTTTTTTTCCACTTCAAGAACTGGAATAGGATTAAACGATCTGAACCATGGTCATGCAGAATAAGGCATTAATATGTGCTTACAAATACTAAAAAACAGCCAATATATGCATGTTAATAAGCAACTAGTTAATAGTGAGAATTGGTCCCCAAACTAAAGTGTTACTGTCTGGCTGTCTAACTTTCGCACACTTTTAATATTTACTTATTGTCACACCTAAATTAAATTTTAAGTTAATTTGCAGAGTGCTGCACGAACTACACTTGGTTTGACAATAAGGGAGACTTTGCAGTGCTCTGGATCCCCAGGACCAAAGCTGAAAACCGCTGATATAAATTACATTCTCTTCTATTCATCCTACTTGACACACCTCATCTGACATGTCCGGTACTCTGCTCACTTCCTGGGCTACATCATTGGCCCTGATAACATATAAATGGATCCTGACACTGTACAATCCATTCACACCTGGTCACAACCCATCACCCTAAAGGCCGAGACACACCAAGTTGACGTCTGTCCGGCTAGTTTGTTTAGTGTATTCGACACGTCGGCTCTCGTCTGGCTTATGTCGGAGGGAGTTTGCCCAATTCAACATGTTGAATCAGCGTCAGGGACATCTGCGTGAGTAAGAACTCTGATTGGACGCTCAGTTTAGCAAACGAGTCAGTGCTGGAGAATTAAAGCAAAAGTAATGAAAACGAGTAAGTAAATGAAGGTGGCACACACAGAAGACTGTTCTAATGTTACGTGATCTTACCCAAGCATTCCAATATGCAAATATTTTCATAACAACATGAGCCGCTTAAAATTAATAAAGTAATCAATGTAACTAATATTCAAAATGGTAAGTGAGTGCTGCTTTGTTTATGTTTTGTATATCTGTGTATATCTCCTATATCCTTGTTTCTCCTTTTGAATGACAAATATACATTATTAATAGCTGCTGAGATAGACAACTAATTCCTCTCATGCAGGGTGAGAATGCACATAATAGTTTGCAGTCAGTTGTAGTCAGTGCTATGTGTTTAAGTGCAGTCCAGACGCTGCCGACACGAGGCGACAACAGAGTTGGCTTTTGTCGCCACTAGTTCTTTGAAGTTAGCTTGATGTGTTCTGGCCTTAGAAGACCCACATTGCTTCCTGGGCTTTTCCAACTTCCATTTCACTCTCCTGAAACAACCACCTTTGCTCTTAAGTCCATCCTTTCTCCTATCAGTTTCATCTAGTAGACCCTGGACCAATTTTTTTTTTGTGTGAACTAACCCTTTAAGTCCATGGTACATTGATCCATTTGCCATTCTGCAACAGATAAAACCAGTCAATTATCAGCTCTAGTTAAATTGAAATAGGGCATTTCTAGGATTTGAAAACATCTGGGGCTGGTGGCAAAACATCAGGGGCTAGTAGTGGTGGATGGGAGCTCACATCATACTTGTGTAAGATTTGTTAGACACAGTTGGGTGAACCTGGATCTGTCTAGGGAGGTCTGGAGCAATGCCCCCCCATGAGAAAATCTGATATATTTTAAAGTTAAAGTCATTAATCTGGTGCACTATGAGAGTTCAAAAATAAGAGCTCCAAGTTAACGATTTTAGTTCATTTGACAGATACTTTGCCAAAGCACAAAACAACATTGTTACACTATGAAAATATAGTAAATAGATAAATCACTACAAATAGCAAACATATCAAAGTATTATCACAAAATTATAACTTTACAAAAATATATTACACAAATAAAATAACACATTTAAAAATATATATTTGCATGCAAAAATAGGGCCCCATTTTTTGTATTTATTTATTTATTTAATTAATTTATTTATTTTTTACCAAATTCCATTTTATTTATTTATTTATTTATTTTTTTTCTGTTTTAATTTTTCTGAACTCCTTTTTAATGGTTAAATGTAATTTTATGTTATGTTTAGGGCCCTGTGAAATGTTTTATTTTTTCTCACCTTATATTTTATTTTTACCAGATTTGTTTTAGCATGTTTATTTATTTAAATGCATGAAACAACTTTTATTTATTTCTACAACAGCCTTATAAAATTTTGTGTTGTGTATTTACATTTTTCTGGTTATGAAATAAAGGCATAAAATATTAATTTATCTTTTAATTAATGAAAATAAAATTTTATTTTTGGCAAATAAAGGGGATCTACTATGAAAATTTAAAAGATGGAAGAAATATGTGTAACAAAGTTTTATTAATTTTTCAACAGTAGTAGTAGTAGTTGTAGTACTGTAGGCATGTACATTCTACTGAATGATAGTAATGTATTTCTGGCACAATGTCTACAAACTAAACCAAACTTTTATTGATGGGTTTCTGTGAGTATATGACCCTGGTTTACTCAAATGAAACAGTGAAGTGCTCATGAAGCACTCTCAGAACAGTTCTGGAGATGTTCATGCATTTTTTTTGGCAGACGCTGAAATCACGTCACGCACTCTTGTGTGTAAGGAAACCGTGCATGTGTCTGCACCATTCATTAATAAAGAAACACGCAGAACATGCAAGATTCATATTTAAATTCTATTTTGCGGTGTAATATTTACAGATAGTCCATATCACAATTTGACTGAAGTGTAATGACCGGCTTTTGATTAATTCATTCAAATTTTGACAAATTCAGTGAATTCCTCGGAAATCATAGGGCGATACAAAAACATTCGGGGCTAAAGGAAAATCTCAAGGCCCTAATGATTAGCCCTAACAATGCCCCTGGGTACTGCTGAACTTTCATAATTTTTTTTTTTTTATGTATTTTAGTTTTTCAGCACAGATGAATATGATGGCTTGAGGTGAAACTGTGTTTGGCTAACTGAAAACAACTGAAGAGTTCAGATGCACAAGCCTCTAAGTTCATCTGACGTTTTTCTTTAAAATAAGCATTTTTATCAGGCTCCCATGTACAGGTTTCTACCTAAGTACCGATACTTCTGACTGGGCCGAGGCTGGGATTTAGCGAGTTTGAAGTAAAAGTATTTGATGGACGTATACTATGTGTCAAGACATATATATATATAATTCCTTGTTAGTAAGACATATGGGCTCAATAAATTATGCTCTTGGGCACAATAAGCACGATAACATTCAGTAGTCTATATCACTCGATCTAAATATAAATGCATTTTAATCTATGTATTTTTAAGCTTCCTCTGTAAGCGCCGTTTATATAAAATAAATGCCCGGAGTATGACGTAAGAGGGAACCTGCTATGAATCAAACATCAAATAAAGCGAAATGATGGGGAACAAAAAATAGTAAATTAGTCATCAGGTGCCATGTTCAATATAGCTGCATTTTAGAGATAGCTGCATTTTACTCGGTGACGTCATTAACAACGGCCCTACATTGTTGAACTAATGTGGTTCAAACGATGGAGATGCGGCCGTGTTCGGGAAACAGTCGTAAATTGCTATTTCTTTTTCACAGCAATGCATCGTACTATGGAGGTTAATCAGCAAGTTACGTCGTTGTACGGGAAACGCACCCCTGGTGTAGTGCTCTTCACAAAACTTGCACACAAATATGACTGAGCATTTTAAAGCAGCTACCTATCAGTCAGACAGTGCACTAGTACTGATTTAAGTTATTGTTTTTGTTTTTTTATTATTATTTCAAACCATCTTGACTTGACATCAAAGTACCAGTAACTTATGTCTAAAAAAATCTATATATACTGTACACACACACAAACACACACACACACAACTGAATGAAATATCAGTGGTAGAAAACTTACTCTTTTCTTTTTGGACATCTTGGCATAATATCTGTTGCATGTGAGATTTTTTTAGTGACAGCATGGTTGCAGCCCCTGCAATCCAAACTTTGTATCATTAACACTTTATCATACAGAGTATAATTGCCCTCAGCATACTGCATTCGGTAAGACCGAAACAATGGTCATCATGACATTATCTGTATGACATTAGAAAAAAACATTACGCTAATACAACATCTGTAGTACATAAAATAAATGAAATGTGTGAACACTGGCCATGAATAAAGCTATTTCAATGCAATCAATAACATACAGTAATAACATAATTTAACATAATTATGCTGGAAGAAAATCTGACTAATGACAGTAAAAACAGTAACAAGAACCAAGTAAAATGGCGAACATACAACACAAGTGCACAAGGATAGGACAGTGCTGAAAGATCAGGGTGATCTGGTGATCTGCAGGCTATGGCGGAGCAGATGGCCACTATGACAGAGTGGAAGACCACCACAGTGAAGACCACACCACCATAGATGGCATAGACGGCCTCTGTGGCCATAATAAAACAAGCAAGTATCACAGGGAGTTCAGAAATGGCTCTCCTTGCCATTGCAAAGCATTCAGGAACAGGTACTGCTGCTTCTAGGCAAGACCACTGGCCCAGGAAACACAGAGACCACTTGGGAATGGTTCTGGGTCTGGAATGGTAAGAGTGCTTCTTCTCAATGTCCCCATCTGTGAAGTTGTCTATGGTCTTCAAGCAGGGGTGTAGCCATCATTTTAGAAGTGACACACATTAGGGATCTCCTGGCACATCATATAATTTATTACTTCTATGAGTCCATTTTGGACTTTCTGCATGAGAACACCCTCCAGCTTTGAGTATGAATGAAGCATACACTGGTTGAAAGCTTTTAGCGCTCTGTAATGTTCACATCTAATTTTGGATACAAATAAAAAAACAAAACAGAACAAACAAGCAAATTGCGGACGAATTCTCCATATTTTATGCCCATGCCTTCAAGGAAGGATGACCCTGATGAAGGAGGAGACACACTCCTGGTTGTAATGTTTCTGGCTCCACTTAGGGTCTGTAACACTGGTTAGTCAAAGATGGATGAGAGCAGAATCCATGTGCAGTAAAATGTATTAAATGAATAATACAATAATTAAAACAAAAAGACATGAGGAATCAGGAACACCAATAAAACCATCAGATCACATCAGATATGACATTATATTATGTAGAGAGGGGATAACAAGACTAAACAAAATGTATTAGCAAATGCTGTTTAAATAGTTTTAGAAAGAGTACAGCATGTCACACTGCAGAAGGTTCTTAACTTCCCTAAAGTATTTTGTCATTTAACTATTAGAAGAATAATTTCTTCCTTGCTTTGTGCATGAAAGCTTGTTCATATTTCTTAAGATGGTTTTCGAGTAGTTTCCAGTGATTTATTATTTTTGTTAATGATACCAATCATACTTCCAAATGGAGCAGCATAACATTTTCAGTAAATGGGCAAAACTTTATCTGTGTGTACACTTAACATCAATACACTATGCACTGCTCTTTCCATTGGTCATATACTCCATGTCTCAGGTCACAGGAATCTCCCAGTATGTCCTCCATTGGGCTTATACAAATAACAAATATTTTCCTTGGATATTGTGTTTCACAGTGGTCACGCTCCTCATAGCAGACAGAGTGACATTATTTAACAATGGAGCCAGTGACCTCAACATTCAATAGCGAATTGCATGTGCCATGTGTCAAACAAATTTAGCACACGGAAACTTGACTCAAAGATGCTGTAAGGTGGACTTTATTTGGAGCTCTGTATTGCATGTTGCATACTTGGACTGTAGAATCACCAGGGAGTTCACCTCAATCTGAAGTCTAAAGGATCAGGTCTACTTCAAGCAAAAGACAGTTTTTGGGAACTCCTTAGAGACAAAACTGAAACATCGTTTCTGTTATCTGCATGTACAAATTTAGAGATGGCATGGTCAGAATGTGCACGCACATATGCAAGCACACACTCATTTACTGTTTTCACTAGCATTAAAATAACAACTTTTAAACTTTATTAGACCAAAGCCATTAACGCATCACTCAACATATCCAAGAAGGGTCGACAAGAATCCTATTAAAGTTGGGTGGCACTAAAGTTTAGATGACATTTTAAAGTGATTGAGTAAATGAAAATACCTGAAAGAACGAAAGAAAGAAAGAAAGAAAAAGAAAAACTCCCTCACACTTAAACATACAGCACAAAAAATTAAAGATGAAAAATAATCTCTAAATGTCTGGCTGCTGCAGCATGCTTGTTGCCAGGGCAGCAGGTCAACAAAACAAAGTCAAGCTCTGTCCACACCTTACATCTGTGGTTAACATTAAAGATGTAGAAATGTAGGAATCTGTCTGCACTGTTGTCTAATGGGTTTGAAAGGTTGGAGGAATATTTAACAGGAGAAGACAGGTAACCTTTGCCTTGGGAGGATAGAAAGGTGTGGTGAGCAATAATCAGATCTCTGTAATTCTGTATTACACCATTAACTGTCCTGCTGTGATGGCTTTATGTGTTATGGATAAGTGAAAGGGACAGAACTAAATCAGAAATCACAAAAATCACAGTAGAATATTTCTTTCTTTCTTTGTTTAATAAATAGGACAAAAAATAATAAAAGTAAGATATGGGAAACAGAGAAAAGGCTGTAAAAGAGAGAAGACCAATAACAGTCTAGCTGTCTAAATGGAAAGGGAGGTGCAGTCAGACTGTCAGCAAAAATAATGAGCATCATTTATGTATTTATTTACATGTGGAGTCTCAAGTCGTCCATTGTTTTAAACATGTGACACAAGATTTGCCTGTCTGATGTGTTTCAGTCTTTTATCAACAGAAATTGGGAAAGTCCGGAATAAACCACAAATCTTGGCAGTACCAGGCCTAACTACCTTTGAAAGCCTTTAGGATGAATTGGAACCCCAAATGCAAGTCAGGCTCAATTGCCCAACACTACAGCCTAACATCACAGATGCTTAAACCTAAATGGTAGGAAATCCTTGCAGCCATGTTTCAACATCTAATAGAAAGCCCACAGAGAAACAGAAGCTGTTTGAAATAAACAGCAGAAAAGCATGTTAAAGGATACTTGGAATCTTCAGATATTTAACAAATACATGTACTGTTTTTGAAACCAAAAATCACTAAATTAATTTGTATGATCTGCATGGTTATATCCATTATTTCACCTACTCTTTTATGCTCAATTCATGCAAATTTTGCCGAGCAGGTCAGTTTGTGTGCAATGTTATATAAACACTGGTATGTGGAAAGTTTGAAAGAATGATTTTCAACCATATTAATTCTCCTAAATAGGGTTACTGATCCAGTTATAACCATGTCATAATAAACTGTTAATATTTTTATCCCCAGTGGATTTATAATGAAATGATGGATGACACTTGTAACATTGCAGGCCTGAATTACTTTGTTGCGCAATAAAGATTTAACACATTTATTTGCATATTTAGTGCCCTAATAACTAGTGAATACCTATATGTAGACATTTATTTTATGCTTTTATTTTTACAAACAATCCTGTTCGAACAAAACTGAGGAAAAAATCTTGCAAAAAGGTAGTACAACGTGAAGTGTGTTGATGCTGATCCGCACAATGAAAAACTCTGCTGCAGTTAAAATATGTTTAAACTGTGGTATGTAGTACAATTGCTGTATGTTCAAATGAAATATACTTCAAGTCTGAAGCACATCTAGTATTATTAATACTGTAGAATTGTTTTCACCCAATGTCAATTCACTACAGTGCCAAAATAGTTCATCAGAGTTGGATAAATAAGTATTACTATTAACTATTACTATTAACTATTATGCACACTTGTGGAAATTACTATAAAAGTGTGAACAATTTTAACTTGTTTGATGTGTTACTAATGTTAGGTTTTGTATTATAAAGTGTGACCTTTTTACATCATTACTTGACAGCAAAGCTTACAATGTACATATTATAGCTACACTATATGGTCAAAAGCATCGGAACACCTGACCACAACATCAACAAGGACTTTAAAGACATTGCATTCTAAACACATAGGGCCCTATCATACACCCGCCAGGTGTGACAAGCGTTTTTTTGTTAGTTACGGCCAGACACATTTATCATTTTCATGTCCAGCAGCATGTTGTTTAAACAGCAAATGCATTTGCGCCCATCTGTTCGCCCATGGGCGTGCTGGTCTGAAAACGAGGTGTGTTCAGGTGCATTGTTGGCACATTGCTATTGCTATAGGCAACTGAAAACGACTGAGCCATTGACCAACTAAAACCTGGTCGAAAGCCAATGCTGCTGTTTTTTTTTTTTTATTATTTATTTAAAGGGTGTGTTAGTAATATGTACCTATAGGTGGGTTCACAACTCACGTACACTCTGCTTATTACACACACAGGGACGCACAGCAGCACACAAACATGTCAAATATTAAAAATTAAAGGATTACAATGTAAAAGATTATTATTGTGTACATGGAGAAGCGGTCAGTCTTTGCTCTTACAAATTCCATCATGGTGCAAGCACAACTGGCTCTTAAAGGAAACTGGGATCGGCTAAGGCGCTGGCGGCATATCAACAAACTTTTGTGTTTTTTTTTTAAATAAAGAAAATATACAGGGTGTTCTTTCAGTCTTCTCAGTCTCCCTGAATATCCAGTTAAAATGCGTCACTACAATGAACTAAAACTCAGCAAATACATGACACACAAACATGAGAGATGTATCTATAGAAAGCTTGAAATGTCTACTTTTGAAGTAAGTCTTATCAAAACAAATTTTCTGTGTAAAAGTAATCCATATGAAACCAACGCAATGTCCTGTTTTTCCCCTCAGAGTTCATTACCTCTAATTAGCCCATGCGCTATTGGCGCTATTGATATTACAAACATCCACGTGAGAGATGCACAACATGTGAATGCCCACATCAACTTGTAAACAAAGCAGCAACATGTTTATGTCGGATACTTTCGTTTTTGGAATAAGGCGTTGAGAGGAATAAGCCTCCTTGTATTTACCCCAGAAGACAACGCGCTGAGAGGAACAGGCTAAGCTTGTTTATCTCATAAACGGAAGGCGAGCGTGGGTACAGCCAGCTGATCTCTTATACAGTGTAAGTAATGTTTCTTACTGGCATTAGAAAATGTGTTGTTGAGACATAAACTTGAAGGCATTTACTAGTTGGACTTTTCCAAAGCTATAATTCCTGACTAAAATGTGTGAAATCGAGTACAACATTTTGAAATATGATAGGCAACCTTTCAATGCATCTGTAAGGCATCAGGAAAGTTTTATGTTTCATAAACACACTGCAAAAAGTGAACCTGTGCAGTTGTTGCTTTAAGGTGGTATTTCTATTTGATACTACCTATAATTCTAATTTTGTTGTTATAACTTAGTTCAATCAAGATTATATAACATGAAATGAGAGAATGTTATTTCAATTTAAATCCATTACATTGACCTAACATACAACTTCCAACAATGCTCAGAACAAACACATTCAAAACATGCACACCTGCTCCATGATTAGTGAATGTTGGTTCAATGAGAAATTGTGATTTGAAATGATTATATATTTTATATTTATATTAAGTTGAAGCAAAGTGAAAGTCACAATGGACAGCGCTACTCTTCAGCACCACTGTAAAAAACAAACAAACAAAAAAAAAAAAAGGTAAAAAATCACCAACATATCTCTCTCTCTCTCTCTCTCTCACACTTATTACAATCCACTCTGACTTTATTTCTTTCATACTAAACTTCTTATTGAGAATTAAGGTTTAGATGTTGATGTTTTATTGAAAATAATCAAGTTTAAAGTGACCATTGTGGAGATAAGTGTTTGATTTAACTGGGCTCTTGATTCTTGAATACTTGACATAAATTTTTCTCTGATTACTGCAACTGCGTATTTCTAAGGCACATTTGTTATTGCAACAGTTGTGAGAGAAACTCTGATCAGATCTTGATTACTTACTTACCTATATGAATATTTTTTGGAATAGAAATTATAGAACTATTCCTTTTATTTAGCAAGGATGCTTTAAATTGCTCCTGATATTAACATGCTCACAGATGTTTTTTTTTTTTGTTTTGTTTTGTTTTAGTTGCTTGTTACGTCATGCCTGCACAACAGATGAATCCTGTAAACTTTTCCTCTGAGAGCGCTGTACCAACATCAGATGTTCAACTACATTGAAATTCTATGGTAAAACAAGTTCCTTGACTACTGATGATGAGTTTTGCAAGCACTTAAATATCAGGTATGATTTACTTGTTTCTCTTGTTGAGCAGAATTCAGAAAAGAGTTTTCAGGAATTATGTCTGTTCACATCTCTGTGGTTAGATCAGTGTGCTTAATGAAGGTCTTTTTATGTATGTTTTGATGATACTGTGTTGTAAATAAAATACAGATAATCTAAAACCCCATTCTTTGAATCTTCTCACATTGTTTCTACCTGACAGTCCTAATGTCATTGATGGGCCATTAGAGGAGGGCCTTTTGTCTCTTGTGAATCACTAAATATTCATGGCCATTGTCACTCCCTCGCATATTCCCTTTCTATCATATTTTTGTGAATGACTGAATGAGATGATTGTTACATCATTTTGCAGAAAAAAAGAACTCTAGCCTACCACATCCAGTTCTTAAAAATCTTGTGAAGCAATGTTCTGAATGTGTTTCATGGCCTTATTTCAGGGACTTAAAAATTTTAGTTGTTCACTAACCATGCATAAATGTTGTTTTCTCAAAAACACAAACATGTACATTTATGTTGCTTACATATTATTGTAGCCCGGTTTGTGCTGATTACAATGTACAATCAGACTTTAGCCATTAATATGTTTTTAAGATACTGAAAAAAGCACAAATGTCAGGGCATGTCAAAACGTCTTCATGGCCCCAAAACACCCTCAGACCCCAGAGGGTTAAAGGGAATGGGAGACAAGACTCTGATTGGTTTATTGCATGTTACACCCCAAAACACACCAATGATGCATTAGGAGAATAGGCACAACCCTTTTGGACCACATTTTTTCTGTTGTTAAACTAGCAATTGTGGATTCAGACACGATCTAAGTGCACCTGCACCATGCACTTCAGAGCATGCACTTACATTGTTAAAATAGGGCCCATAGACATTACAGGGGACCTATGCAAAATTAACTATTACATGGTGTTTGAACATAAATATGTGTGGCATTGTGTGCACACAACTACCCTATAATGATAAAAATCCACCTACTTCTTTTTTTTTTTAAATCCCCAGTGTCTCAGAACGAGCTGTTCGCAGAATCCGTACAATGTGATGCCACATTGCCCATGACTATCGCCAATGACTGTTGACGGACACTGCCCTATTAGCATAGGTCCCACCCTGAGTGAGCCACACACAATCTACCAAGATGGCTGTTTGGCTCATATTAACAGCAGTAGGTACTGTATATTATGCTGATACCAGTTAATACACAGATCTAATAATATTCTGGTTCCACTCCACCACCTTAAGGTGTCCTCTGTCACAATCTCTAGCTGGAGTGCCCATGGTATACTCTAGAGGGCACTCCATCTCACTCCTTTACTACTCCACCCCAGACTGCATTTCCCAGAAACCAATTACAGTCATTCCTGATTGCATGATGATTGCATTCTTAATTTCTGTGTTTGTTGATTTCCTAGTTTCTGTGTTTTCTTAGTTTTGTCCTGTCTGTGTTTTTACCCAGACTGTTTCATTGATTATGATTGTTTGCTGCCTGTCCTGACCATTGCTTGTTTGTGGATTACTATTTTGCCTCTGCTTTGGATTATACTGTTTGCTGGTGTTTGACACTGTCTGTTTGATCATGTTTGTATAATAAAGCCTTGCATTTGAATCCCCAACTCTGTTGTCTCTTTTTTACAGCACAAAGTCTGAATGAACAGATAAAGGCTGGAAAATAACGCTAATTTAATCCTCTGGGGTCTGAGGGTGTTTTGGCACCCTGGAGAAGTTTTGACATGCCCTGACATTTGTGCTTTTTTCAGTAACTTAAAAAACATATTAATGGCCAAAGTCTGATTACATTGTAATCAGCACAAACTGGGCTACAATAATATACAAGCAACATCAATGTACATGTTTGTGTTTTTGAGAAAACTACGTTTATGCGTGGTTAGTGAAAAACAAACAAAAAAATAAGTCACTGAAATAAGGCCATGAAACACATTCAGAACATTACTTCACAAGACTTTTGAGAACTGGATGTGGTAGGATAGTTTTTTCTACAAGATGATGTGAAAATCATCCCAAAATCATCATACAGAAAACAATATACTGATTAAAATTTTCTAAGACCTGTTTTGTGATCGAAAGGGAATATGCGAGAGAGTGACAATGGCCATAAATATTTAGTGATTTACACCTGAGAGACAAAAGGCCCTTCCCTAATGGCCCATCAATGAGACTGTGACTGTCAGGTAGAAACAATTCAGGTAGAATTTTAGATTATTTGTATTTCATTTACAACACAGTATAATCAAAATATACATAATAAAAGGAAAAGCACATTATTGACTACACTGATGTTACATGTACAGAGATGTGAACAGACTTTGTGTCATTCCTGAAAACTGTTTTCTGAATTCTGTTCACCAAGTGAAACAAGTAAACTATACCTGATATTTAAGTGATTGCTGCTTCTTTCCATGGATTCAAAAAACAAAACTCATCATCAGTAGTCCAGGAACTTTATAATATCAGTGTAGTTGAACTGATGTTGGTACAGTACTCTTCATGTGGCATTCATGTAGCATTAATCTGTGGTGCAGGTATCAGATCACTAGAAAACAAACAAACAAACAAACAAACAAACAAACAAACAAAAAAACATCTGTGAGCATGTTAATATCAGGAGCATCTGTAAAATATACATATAGTATGATTTTGTAGTCATAGACTCACGCATGCTTTATACTATCATAAAAAAGTTTTATAGAATATTAAAAACATCCTGGCGTCGTGAAACATTTTGATGCAATGAAATGAAACATACTTCATAACGTTTCACTTGATTGCACATATAGTCAGGAATTATAGTTTGGAAAAAGTCTGACTACTATAATGTGTACAAGTTATGTCACAGTAACACAACAACTAACATAAGTAGGCTAATAAAAGAAAGACTTACTCCTTTGGTGGATCTCGCTGTATGTCGCATTGCGCTCTTCCTCTAAGGGAAATATAAATCTTACTCCTCACAGCGCGTCTTCTTCCAGTAACAAGATGCCAGTAGCCAAGATGAACAATGAAGTCAAGTCTCGCTGCTTTGTTTACATTGATGTGGGCTGTACGCCTCGTGTGCCACCACATGGATGATTATAATATCAAAGCGAAAGTAGCTTGTGGGCGTGATCAAATTAAAAATAATTAGGTCTGACGAGAAAGACTGGACATGGCATTGGTTTCATACAGATTACTTTAAAGCATGATATTTGTTTTCGATAAGACTTACTTTATTTAAAAGTAGACATATCAGGCTTTCTATAGATAGATCTCTCATGTCTCTGTGTTGAGTATTCGCTGAGTTTTAGTTCATTTTAGTGACGCATTTCTTAATGACGATCACAGAGAACAATGCAGCAGACTGTACACCCTGTTTGTTTTCTTTATTTCACAAAACCACAGAGTGTTGTTGTTGTTATGAGTGTAACAAATAAAAGCAGACTTACGGATTCGATTGATGTATTGCTCTTATCTGTACGATCAAAAATGACAGAGTAATTTAAGTTCTTTTTGGCGTTATTAGATAAATTGCCACAAACCGCGCAGGCGTGTTTTTCGACCCCAGAGGGTTAACCAAGATGATATTTTATGCTCACTACATTCGGTTGGTATTTGTGGATTTCAGCCTGGCATTTAACACCATCCTTCCCAACAAACTAGTGTACAAATATCTATAATAATACATAATAATACAAATATTGTATAATAATATGAATATCTCACTCTATCTGCCTCTGGAACCAGGGGTTCTTTGCTGATCACTCCCAGAGGGTGAGAGTCGGCTCCCACATTTCCTCAATTTTTCGCCTCGGTACCTGCTCTCCTCAGGGCTGTGTTCTGAGCCCTCCACTCTATACCCTCTATACACATGACTGCACCCTCCTCCACTCCAGCAACAGCATAATCATGTTTGCTGATGACACCGCTGTGGTGGGGCTCATCTCTGAGGGGTGACAAGACAGCCTAACGGGATGGCGTGGAGCAGTTGTCTGTGTCGCGCGCAGAAAATAGTTTGATCCTGAACACTACCAAGACTGAGGAATTTTCTTTAGAGAGTCATAAGAAGAGCCCAGAAGGTTATCAGTTGTCCCCTCTCCTCTTTGGAAGATATACACAGTTTCCACTGCCTTACAAAAGCTCAGAAAACTCTCAGGGACCCATGTTACCCAGGTCATTTTCTCTTTGAGTTGTTACCTTTGGGCAGATGGTTAAAAAACCAAAGGGAACAGAATAAAGAACAGTTTCTATGCCAAAGACATATCTGTTTTAAATACAGCAAAAAACTTAAACTGAACATCATGTGCAATGTTAAATATGAGTTGTGCAACTCCCTGCTGAATGTCTTATGATATGGTGTCTGATATGTTCTGTGTGCATTATGGTGTGTTTTTATTTTAGATCCTGCTATCTATTTATTAGTTTACTACATGTGTTTATTTTATTAGATTATGCACCTAAAGGATTGCAGGGATTGAAGATCATTTATTATACCATTTTAAAAATGGCCATTTTGATTGGAAGTAAAAACACAGTTTTCATGCATGTATCTTTAATGCAAATGAGCTGTTCCCTGAATAGGGCTATGCCTTTACAGCTGGTACCTCAAATACTCTGCCAAAACAAAATATTTGTTTGGTTTTTGTTATCATGTCTATCGCACTGAAAACTTCTATGTATGCATTTAAATTGAAACGTCTGATATAGTGCACACATCCGAATCACTCACACAGAAAGCGGCACAGCATGTGAGTACTAAACTAAGTTCTTCTTGTCTAATTGTGGAGCACATAGGAACCAAGAAAAACAATCATTCATTCAGTACTCAGTCCTGAGGGTGAGCAAGTATCTGTATTTTATAGTCCTCCTAACTGACAATGGTAGGAGATTGTAATTGGTTCCTAGGCTGGGGTTTCTGGGAAATGCAGTCTGGGGTGGAGTAGTAAAGGAGTAAGATGGGTTTCTGGGAAATGCAGTCCAGGGTGGAGTAGTAAAGGAGTGAGATGGAGTGCCCTCTAGAGTAGCTCATGGGCACTCCAGCTAGAGAATGTGACAGAGCACCTCCCCACGATTAAGGTGGTAGAGCAGAAACAGAACAGGGGGAGGGATGGAGGTCCAGGTCCATGTGCAGTAGGAGTGCCTGGAGACCGAGGCAATGCCAGCAGAGCAGGGTGCCAGGGTGGAGCCGGCAGAGCAGGGAGCCAGGGTAGAGCAGGCAGAGCTGAAGAGCACCAGGGTGGAGCAGATGGAGCTGATAAGCACCAGGGTGGTGTAGGTGGAGCTAAAGAGCACCAGGGCGGAGCTGAAGACCACCACAGCTGAGCAGTTGGGTCCAAAGATCCCCACAGTAGAGCAGATGACCACCAGGTTGGAGCTGATGGATCAGGTAGAACTGGAACAGAGAGCACAGAGTGGTTAACAGTGGTCTCTACGGCCATAACCAGGCAGGCAGAGAGTTCACAGACAGCCTCCATAATCATGACAGAACAGTCAGAAAGTTTACAGATGACAGGACTTTTAGAGAGTTCACAGACGTTCTCCTTGGCCATGACAGGACAGTCTGTAAGTTCACAGGTGGTCTCCTTGACCATAATAGGCTCTGGATCAGAAAAATAGCAACCGCCATTACAGGGAGCACTGAGGAAAGAGGAACCGTCTCTGTGACAATAAGTTTTGAGGCCCTTGGAATGCCAGCTGCTCTAGCTGAAACCAGCGGTGGGTCCGCCAAACTGGAAACCAGTCTCAACTGCCAGTGGAATGCCTGGGTGTCTTCAAATGCAACATTCACGATGCTCAGAAACACTGGAGTGGCATTCGTGATGGCTGAAGACTGTGGCTTGATATCCATAATGGCTAGAGGCTCTGGTGTGACGGCCATCTTTTGAAGTGTCTCTGGGTTGGCAGCCATTTTGGGAAGAGACTCTGAGCTGGTGGCCATCTTGGGAAGAGACTCTGGACTGGCAGCCATCTTGAAAGGTGACTCTGAACTGGCAGCCATCTTGAAAGGTGACTCTGAACTGGCAGCCATCTTGTGAAGAGACTCAGGACTGGTGGCCATCTTGAGAAGAGACTCTGAGCTGGAGGACATCTTGAAAAGAGACTCTGAACTTGCGGCCATTTTGGGAAGAGAGTTTGAGCTGGCGACCATCTTGTAAAGAGACTCAGGACTAGTGGCCTTCTTGGGAAGAGACTCTGGACTGGCAGGCATCTCGAAAAGAGACTCTGAGCTGGCGGCCATCTTGAAAAGAGACTCTGAACTGGCGGCCATTTTGGAAAGAGACTCTGATGCTGGGATCACAGAACAAGAAGGCGCATAAAACACAGGCGTAGTGACCATAACCACAGGAGCTGCTGGTGGCCATTATGGGTCGATGTTGGTATTTGGTGTTTCAAAGTCCATTGCTTCACCCACAGTGAAAAGAGAACCACATAGCAACAGAGCATAACCCATAGTGTCCCTCAAACTACCATTACAATACCCTCCGGGTAACAGTGACTTTGTTGGCTCATTGAGTCCAAAACGGAACAAGTCCTTAAACAAAATCTCATCATAAAATGGCACACGGTATGAAAACTCACGGAATAGACGAACGTACTTTTCAGTCAAAGAGTCTTCTTGCTGAAGACGTAGTAGCTGGTCAAATGGGTCCATGATTAGCCTGGGTTGCTGAATAAAGCCGCTGGATCTGATATGACTGAATATTCTGTAACGTGGGAGTCATAACAACAGAGTTGAGGATCCAAATGCAAGGCTTTATTATGCAAACGTGGTCAAACAAGCAGGGTCGAACACCAGCAAACAGCATAATCCACAAACAGGCTATGGTCAGGGCAGGCAGCAAATAATCAGAATCAAGGTAACAGTCCAGGGTCAAAACTAGTGATGATACGTTCTGTGCCGAGGCTTCGGAGCGTGTGTCAAGAAATCCTGGAAGCTTTCAGTGAAGTGCTGAAAATCTTAGAAATCTTACCACCAGAAAATACACATTGTATTCATATAAATAAATAAATTAAATAAATTAAATGTGGAAATAGATTTTTTTTCTTTACTGTTATTTCTAAGCCTTAACTAGCACAAAATACAGTGTATCACAGATCACATCAGGTCATCTGTAATGTATCTTCTTGTTTTATACTCTTTAGCCACCAGGTGTTATTGTGAGCAAATGAAGTCTCAAGAAATGAGCCCTTTTGTGAAGCACTTGGCTGAAAATCAAAAATCAATACAATCCAGCAATCAAAACAGTAGTATTCATGTTTTTGTGTCTTTTATTTTGAAGTTCAGTCATGGTCCCGCCACGTCACGGCTCTCACCAAAATTTCCCCATAGGATAATACAGAGCTTGGGCCAAGACTGAAAAGACTGATTGCCAGTGTTGAGCATCCACCATTGATCAGCTGGCATCCCTGTGGTCTCAATACACTCAAGCCCAGTGGGCATCCCTCTGTGTACTGTGCTGTCCCTCGCCATTTTGAGCGTGTGGGCTGCACACTGCACTCCAGGGGCCTCTTCTGTCCATGAGTCTGCTCCAGAGGCCTCTCCTGTCCAAAAATCCACTCCAGACCCTCCAGAGGTGGCGGTTTCCACTGTAGAACCTCCTGAGGAGGCGGCGTCCACTGCAGAGCCTCCAAAGGTGGTGGCGCCCATTCATGAACTCACTGCCTGTCCTGTCATGGCCAAGGAGGCCGTTCATGAACTCATTGCCTGTTCTATCACGGCCGTGGAGGCCATTCATGAGCTTCTTGCCTGTCCTATCATAACCATGCAGGCCGGTCATGAACTCACCCTGCTCTGCCGGCACTGCCATGGCTCCATGCTCCTCTGGATCTGACATGGCAGACTTCTCCTTTACGGCTTCACTGTCCGCCTCTGTTCCATGGCCCAGGTCCGCCATGGTTCCACTGTTTGCCTCTGATCCAATGCCCAGGTCTGCCATTGCCCCATGTTCATGTTTTTGTGTCTTTTATTTTGAAGTTTAGTCATGGTCCTTGTTTAGTCATGTGTTTCCCTTGATCCTCATGTGTCCCTAGGTGTGTTCGACTTCATCTACAGCTACAGACGGCGATCAACGAGATTAGCCGAGAGCAGTCGGGGTGGAGTTGAAAACAGAGCTGTCAAGTCGGACACTTTCTACTCTTGTTAGTGACGCTCTCGTGGTATTTGCATGCACTATCACAGATTAAGTGAATTAAATGCAATATTTATCAAATGCACAGACTTTTCAAAAGCGTTTTCATGAGCAACTGAAACACGTTTCATATACTGCTTAATACAGCGCCATCTGAACAAGAATAATGATCAACATAAACATATACTATTTAAATACTAATAAAGTGGGATTAAATATGCTTTTATCAGTGTTTCATGATAAATCTGACTCAATATAACATTACGACTACAGTAAAAACACTTTTATTGTTCTAAAAACACAGATTTGTCAGCATTATCGGACTTGAGGATGTTAGAATAAACCCAAAACACGTGATCATTGTCATGCGGTGAATCTGGCCAATCATGAAACAGCCATGTGGTCATCAGAGCTCCTGCAGCCGCTCTGAAGAAACTGCTCTCGAATCGGTATCGCGGTACTTTGATGCCACACGTGACAGTCACAAGGCATCGGCACCGTCTCAAGTCGGACAAAATATCTAACCGGCATGCACTGCTTCAAGTCAGAATTTGATCGAGCTGCGCAGCACTGCGTTAAGTCGAACACACCTCCTGCCTTGTGTATGTGTCATGTTCTCATTGGTTGTTGTAGTCATGTGTCTTGTTTGTCATTGGTTGGTTTGTGTCATGTGAATTGCATTGCTTGCTATAAGTAACCCTCATGTTGCTATTGTTCCTTGTCATGTATTGAACGTATTTTCCTATGTTTGGTAAGTTGTTTCATGTCTGTAGTCAAGTCTTTGTTCGTTGTTTTGTCTTCTGGATTTCACTTTGGATATTATAATAAAGCTGCACTTGGATTTATCTTTAATTTACCATTCAGTGGACCCTCATTACAATAAAGTGCCAGGTGGAGGATAATGAAAACAAGATAATACAACAATATAATATTATATTGTAAGTACTGTTTTTGAAAACAATAATTTGCATCAACTACAGCCAGTAAAACAACAGAAAATGTACCCTTGTAGTTGAAATAGAGGGAGCCTGAATTTCCAGGGGCCTGAATAACAATGTGCTTTCCATCCATTGCCCCCAAACAATTGGGAAAGTTCCATCTTTTCTCAAATCTCTTTGCTGTGTTCCTTCACACATCTTCTGTGGGCACTGGCATAAGATAAGCCTATATCCTCACTCAGCAACACTTATTGGGCAAACTTTATGGCAATTCATACATATTTTACAAGGTGGCTAATTTGTATG
>NW_026129535.1:268916-272104 GCF_022985175.1 Labeo rohita | reverse complement strand
CCAAACAAGCTAATGACAGTGTTCAAAATGATTTGTGAATTAGTGTCAGGTGTGTTTAATCAGTGTTGAAACTAAAGTCTGCTGTACACTGGCCCTCCAGGACTGGAGTTGAGAACCAATAGCCTATTGACCTTATGTAGCTGCATCCCTTTTTAGTCCTACATTTGCTGTCTTCTGGTTGTATTTCCACGGTATTCTAACAGATTTATAAATAAACCTCTCATTTTAAAATCTTCCTGGTTTGGTCACCCTACCACATATTAGTGATGGGAAGTTTGGGTCATTTTACTGACTCTCTCGTTTGATGTCATTCATCAAAATGAATGGATCTTCATTGAAGTCATTTCAATCATTTAAGTGGCGTTAAAAATTATACTTTTACCAACCAAATTCTCCGAAAACATCTACCTATGCAATCTTGATCATATTCTAAATTAGGAAATCATTATAATGCACCCAGACATAATTTGTAGGGAACATAAATAATTGCTTTAGCTTTAGAGTCTTTAATTCAATTGCCACATAACAGACGCAATAAACAGATCATTCACAAATTAGCCATCACTACCCCATATGTATTTCCCCATTCACAACCCATACAGTGATTACCCATATGGGTACTATCTTGAGCCCATGTAGCCAACCTATAAAGGACTGATTGTGTATGCCCACGTCTGACCCATATAGTTTGGCAAGAGGGCCCTACACGTCTTTCCCTGTTCAGAACCCATACAAAGATTACTTATGTGGGTACTACCTTGGGTTCATGTAGGCAGTCCATATGGGATTGATTGTGTTTACCCATGTTCTACCCATATGGTTTGACCAAGAGGGCCCCATATGTGTTTCCCCATTCTGAACCCATATAGAAGTAGCTTATGTGGGTACTACCTTGGGCCCATGTAGGCAGCCCATATGGGATTGATTGTGCTTACCCATGTTTTACCCATATGGTTTGACCAAGAGGGCCCCATATGTGTTTCCCCATTCAGAACCCATATAGAGGTAGCCTTTGTGGGTACTACCTTGGGCCCATGCAGGCAGCCTATATGGGACTGATTGTGTTTGCCCATGTTTTACCCATATGGTTTGACCAAGGGGGCCCCATATGTGTTTCCCCATTTAGAACCCATACAGAGGTAGCTTATGTGGGTACTACCTTGGGCCAGTGTAGGTAGCCTATATGGGACTGATTGTATCTGCCCATATTTTACCCATATGGTTTGACCAAGAGGGCCCCATATGTGTTTCCCTGTTCAGAACCCATATAGAGGTAGCCTTTGTGGGTACCGCCTTGAGCCAGTGTAGGTAGCCTATATGGGACTGATTGTGTCTGCCCATTTTTTACCTATATGGATTGACCAAGAGGGCCCCATATGTGTTTCCCCATTCTGAACCCATATAGAGGTAGCTTATGTGGGTACTACCTTGGGCCCATGTAGGCAGCCCATATGGGATTGATTGTGCTTACCCATGTTTTACCCATATGGTTTGACCAAGAGGGCCCCATATGTGTTTCCCCATTCAGAACCCATATAGAGGTAGCCTTTGTGGGTACTACCTTGGGCCCATGCAGGCAGCCTATATGGGACTGATTGTATCTGCCCATATTTTACCCATATGGTTTGACCAAGAGGGCCCCATATGTGTTTCCCCATTTAGAACCCATATAGAGGTAGCTTATGTGGGTACTACCTTGGGCCCATGCAGGCAGCCTATATGGGACTGATTGTGTTTGCCCATGTTTTACCCATATGGTTTGACCAAGAGGGCCCCATATGTGTTTCCCCATTTAGAACCCATATAGAGGTAGCTTATGTGGGTACTACCTTGGGCCCATGCAGGCAGCCTATATGGGACTGATTGTATCTGCCCATATTTTACCCATACGGTTTGACCAAGAGGGCCCCATATATGTTTCCCCATTTAGAACCCATATAGAGGTAGCTTATGTGGGTACTACCTTGGGCCAGTGTAGGTAGCCTATATGGGACTGATTGTATCTGCCCATATTTTACCCATACGGTTTGACCAAGAGGGCCCCATATATGTTTCCCCATTCTGAACCCATATAGAGGTAGCTTATGTGGGTACTACCTTGGGCCCATGTAGGCAGCCTATATGAGACTGATTGTGTTTGCCCATGTTTTACCCATATGGTTTGACCTAGAGGGCCCCATATGTGTTTCCCCATTTAGAACCCATATAGAGGTAGCTTATGTGGGTACTACCTTGGGCCCATGTAGGCAGCCTATATGAGACTGATTGTGTTTGCCCATGTTTTACCCATATGGGTACTATCTTGAGCCCATGTAGCCAACCTATAAAGGACTGATTGTGTATGCCCACGTCTGACCCATATAGTTTGGCAAGAGGGCCCTACACATCTTTCCGTGTTCAGAACCCATACAAAGATTACTTATGTGGGTACTACCTTGGGCCAGTGTAGGCAGCCTATATGGGATTAATTGTGTTCGCCCATGTCTAACCCATTTGTTAAACCCATATGGGCCCCATTTGTGTTGCCCATTTCAAGCCCAAGCACTCATTTCCCATTTGTGACCCAACTAGGTCCCACATAGGGAGCCCATCTGTTTTTGCCCATGTGGGACCTACTTAGCTGACCCAAGTGGGCCCCAGATAAGATGCCTATTTTGGGACCATGCCCACTTGGTACCCATGTAGACCCAGCAGAAACCATGTGGGGCCCACATATACATGTTGGCTGGGAAGTTATGACAGATGAAAATGTCTCTATACTCTTTTAAACTAAAGTTGCTGCTATCTCATAACCCTCTCACATAAGCGCTTGTCAGTGTGTCCATCTGTTGCAGTCTCCGCTATTTTGATGTTGTTCCATCCCTTTAGTTTCAATTTCTACTGTGAAATAGAGGCTGACATTTTTTCGGGAATCCCGCGGGTCACGGGATTCCCACGGGAATGGGAAACAAAATCACTAATAATCACGGGATTGGGACGGGATAGGAAAAAATGTCAGCGGGAGTGGGCGGGACCGGGAATCGTAACGCTATGAAACCCAAATTTATACACAAATATACCTTTTATATAAATAAACTATAAACGATATATTGTAATTTTGAACGTAATTCTAGTTGACCTGTCTCTTTATGCTCTCCTTCTGTATGCTTTGGTGTGGCTAAGCAAGTGAGTTCACGATGGACAGATCG
>NW_026129535.1:183916-263916 GCF_022985175.1 Labeo rohita | reverse complement strand
GAAACAGGTTTCCCCTTGGTCCTGAGCCACCACTGCAGGGGTCTCATGTACAGCAGGCCAAAAGGTATCATGTTGGACGCAGCTACCATCAGACCCAACAGTTGTTGAAGTGACCGGCCTTCTCTCGCTGTTGTGACTGCAGTGAGGATTGACTCGATCCGAGCAGGTGACAAACGTGCCTGCATCGTGGTTGAATAGATTAGTGGTTCTCTGTGATGGAGAAAGCACACTCTTCTTGGCGTTCAATCTCCACCCCAGCTCTTTCATGTGAGCAAGAACAACACCTCGATGTTGAGCCGCCATTTGCTCTGATTGAGCAAGGATCAACCATTCGTCGATATAATTGACTTTGTGGATGCCCTGGAGTTGCAGAGCCAGAGCTGCATCCACACACTTTGTGAAAGTGCAGGGGGAGAGTGCTAGGCCGAACGGAAGAACGCTATATTGGTATGCTTCTCCCCTGAAAGCAAACCTTAGGATCTTTCTGTGTTGAGGAAGGAGGGAGATGTGGAAATAAGCGTCCTTTAAATCTATCATGACAAACCAGTCCTCGGACCTGATTTGTGACACGACCTGCTTGACTGTCAGCATCTTGAACTTCAGACGCGTAACTGTGCGGTTCACCTGACGCAGATCTAAAATGGGACGCAAGCCCCCATCCTTCTTTGGAACTATGAAGTACCGGCTGTAGAACCCGGACTCCCTGGAGTGAGGAGAGACCACCTCGATGGCCTCCTTCCTCAAGAGAGTACCAACTTCCTGTTCCATTACCAGACCCTGCTCGGGGCCCACAAGAGTGGGAAAAACCCCTTCGAAAGGCGGCGGCGGAGCGCCGAACTGAATGCAATAACCTCGCTCTACAGTGCGCAGGACCCAAGCAGATACATTTGGCAGTAGTTTCCACGCTGCCAAATAATCTACTAAGGGAACCGGTCTCTCGAGACTGGCCTCTGGTGTTGTTTGAGCTGCTAGCTCGGTGTCCTGTTCCGGCGAACCGGCAGGAAGTGACTGAACTACCTGCTCGAGACCCCCGCGGAGGGATCGAGCTCCCCAGCCCCGCTACGTTTTTGGATGGGAAGAACTGAGGAATGAGCTCGCTGGAGACTGCTGCGCCCTGGAACACCGGCAGAGTTGGCACTGTGGAATGCAGTGCACCCCGCTCTTCCCCGATAGGGGCTGCCCTCAACAGTCCTAAACTGTGATGGTCAGGACCGTTTTGTCGAGGACATCCTCGACTGAAGCACGACCCTCAGGTCGGGTTTAGCTTTGGAAGCCCCCGACTTCTGCTTTTGTGAAGCCTGGTATGAGGTGCTGGTACGCGGCTTGGGCTGCTCCCACCCAGCAGCCCCTTGAGCTAGAGAGCGGCCTATTACGCAGGAAGCGCTCATCTAATTTACTCCGCTGCGGTTCGGCCTGTTTCTTGGTGGGCGAATCGATGTTCAACTTGGCTGCAGCACGAGTGACCACCTCCAATAGCTCCTCATACTGTGGTGTTTGTGGGACTTCATCAGCGCTCTTGATATCAACCTCCTCGAAGGAAGATATACGGAGCGTTGAGCCTGTTCCCTGGGGTGAAGAAACCGCAGAGCGGGCTTCCGATCCCAAAGAAAGGGCAGTGGATCTGACGGGTGTGGAAGGAGATACGGGGTTACCTGTCTTCATTCCCTCCAACAGATCCACCTGCGAACCCCACGAGTGCAGCCGCTGCTCCGCCTCGGCAGATGCGGGACCAGACTTGCGAGGAACGCTAGCGAAGGCTCCCTCCTTGAAGAGAGCCTTCCGGGAGCGGAGAGCATGCAGGCTGAGGCCCTCGCAATGTGGGCTCCCTCGAGAGCCGACTCTGCATGATCCGCTCCCAAGCAAACCACGCATAGACTGTGTGTATCCCTGCTCAGGATGTAGCGTGAGCAGGGAGGGACACACTGTCTATAACGTGGCTTGCTAACCTCTTTCCTAGCCTCTTTTGACATCGTGCTCAAAATAAAAGGAGTGCAAACTGGCACAAAAAAAGAAGCACGACACACACAGAGTGCTTAGCTGAATGACAGAAAGCTGAATGCCGGTTCCGGCGCACTGCTTTTAAGCTTCCTGATCTATGACGTGACCAGCCTCTGACGTCTTGCCTCTCTATTGGATTGATTCCACATACGATTCAGAGCGTGGTCACGCTGAAGGCATTCCCCAATGCGTTTTTGACGCAGCTCGAGTTCCTGAAGGGGAACTCCATCATAATCCAACCATCAAGTTGTTGAATTATCAATGGAGGTGATGGAGCGGAAACAGAACTCAACAAGGAAAGAATTTGTGTGGTTTTCTTAAGTGGTTTCTTTTTTTGTCGACTTACAACTTGCATGCTGTATGAATGATAATACATTGCTGCAAGTTCTGGAAGGTAGCCCTTGGGTGTGTAAGGGAGCGCGGGGCACAACCTAACACTTTTTGAATCTCTCAGTTTGTGTAAATCCACGTGGGGTTCAGAGTATAATTTTTTATCCACGTTAATTTTACACTTGTCTAGTACAAATATGTAGCTTTGCTTCATAATTACAGTGTGTATGTTTTTCGTTATTTACCTCAAAAGAAAGTTGTGGGGTACATTGTAACATGTGAGGGTCACGTTGTAACATGACCATATGACAGCTTAAAAGGTTATCTGATCGAATGAAAAAAATATACACGACAAACTAAAATATTTTGTCAATACAATAAAATGATGAACTTTTTCAAATAGAATAATGGCGTTTTTAAAGAATTAAAAATCATCAAATTTTTCACAATGAACACATCGTAACCATGCGTGAGACGGCCCTGATCGCAAAACACATCTATACAGTATAGATGAAAACAATGTGCGCAAATAGATGAAACACATTTAGACATTCAGAAAAACACTCCCCTCCCTCCAAACACAGCTCTCATAGAACACGAGACACATAGACAGGCCAAAATGCTTACATCTCTTCAAATAATAATTCCTCAACATTAAACATAGATTGTCAGTCCTTATTCACCTGTTTCTTGTGGTTTCTTTTTAAAATCCATCAAAGTAAATAGTGAAAATTGCATCGCTAATGTCATAGAATAGCATAGTTTAATGTAGCAGGTCAGATTGTAACGCAGTGTTACAACTTTTCCCATCAGCGCGACTGGAATTTAAAACCGGTTCGTGTCTTTTGCTGCTTTGCCTATCTACGTGACTATCTGAACTGACAAATAACAGATTGAAGATTAAAATAATAGCAGAATTGTCTCATTTTAAATGAGTACTAAAAACTGAGATAAAAATTTACTTCAGCCAGAAATTTACTTTTACTATGGTAAAATAAATATTCAGCAATATCTTCAAAAGGTTTTTGAATTTTGGCGCACTTTTTTTCTCTGTATATGTTGCTATGGCAACTCTATGGGTGGCGAACTCCAGTCCTGGAGAGCCGCGGCCCAGAAGAGTTCAGCTTCAACCCTAAAACTCACCTGCCTATAGCTTCCTAGTAACCCTTTAGACCTTGATTAGCTTGTTCAGGTGTGTTTAATTAGAGCTGAAGCAAAACTCTGCAGGGCTGCGGCTCTCCAGGACCAACGTTCACCACCCCTGATCTATACCATTAACCAAATACTCTTCAAACAATGACCATATAATTTTTCCCCATAAAACAACTTGCACTGGAAGAACAGCTTGAGGAGATGGGAACTGTTGAGCCATCTCACTCCGGTTTTACCAGTGGTCCTGGTTCTAAAAAATAAAATAAATAAAAACAATTTTGTGTGGATTACTGACAGGTTAATGCTATTACAGAAAGTGATGCTTTCCCTCTCCCAAATATGCTGAAATCCTTTTCTGGAGCAGCCATCTTTAAAGAGACTTGAGCAGACCAAAGTTAGACTGAAGCCATTCATTTCTACCATGTGCCTAAGAGCTTGAAGGAAGTTTACCATTTTGTTCTGAGATTTTCCAGGATTGCTGAGCTCAACACACTGAAAAAAGGGACATTGTTTTCAATGGACAACTAAGGCCAACAAACTTTTAATTTAAAGTCTTACCTCACCTCACCCCCCATCCTTGGCCTTCCCAATCTTCAGTGCTTATTTACCGTATATACCGATGCCAGTGACACTGGTTTGGGTGACATTTTAGGACAACAGAAGGATGCTGGCAGGAAAGAGGTTATCGCCTATTCAAGCAGAGCCTTATCTCGGGCTATACTTAGCTATACTCCAACATAAAAAGAATATCTTGCAGTTGAGTCTGTCACCGACCATTTTTCATTGCAATGGGTTTTGAGCTCCACCAAAATTATCAGCTGCCTTATCTGAGATTTAGTCATTGAGTACTGAAAAGGGTTAAAATAATGTACTACTCTTATCTTTATGATCAAAAATTATGGAGAATTTGAAGTTCTTTAAGGTGTTATCAAGAAAATATTGCAAGCAGTTGCAGAGAATTGCGCATCCATCCTGCCACTACCCAGAATGTTGCATCCATCTTCAGAAAAGAAATTCTGACTCAGTGGGGTGTACCAGACTTCATCCTCTCAGACGGGAGGGAGGGATTTAGAGAGTTATGTGAGAACAAGCATTTTACTCCCAAGTTAACCACAGCATACCACCCACAAACCAATTTAACTGAAAGAGTGAATCGAACCCTCAAAACCATGATGGCAGCCAATGTGGATAACAACCACAGGACATGGGACCAGTTTCTGCTCGTGTTCTGAAAAAGAAACAAAAAATGGAAAATAACAGTCTTATCTTGTTGAAGTATCCTTGCTGCCATGGAAACTAGAAGCCTGGTTTTTGGCCTTTAGCATCTTCACACACAGATGAAACTTATTAGAGAAGTTTGAACTGTAACATAATATACCTCTGTAAATGAATACAATTTAAATTCATGTCTGGAAAAATGTTATATTTGGTGGTTTAAAATGCTGTAAAATGTTTAGAATTTTTTTTTTTTATGTTAAATATACTTTAAGTTCAAAAGGTGTTATTCATGTCAAATACAACTTTAAAACAGATGTTGTTGAAAATTCAAAATTGTGATCTTTACTGGGGACACAAAAGGCACCGAATCCCAGGAATTACCTGACTGCATTTCTCAAAAGCATTATGAGATTGTTGATTGTAGAGACTATGATCTACTTAGGCTTTTGGGAAACACAGCCCTGATTGATCACTGGTGAGTGATCAGTAAGCGTGATCATATACTGTAACACTAAACAAATGACGTGGGGAGAAGACATTAGCATAGTCCCCTTTAGAAATTGAACAAAAAAAAAATCTGTATTTCAGATTTAACACGTTAAACAGCAATGTGACTGTTACTAAAAAAATGCAAAATAATTCTCAGCACCAAGAACTGGCTACATTTGATTCATGATGGTGTTTTTTCCACCATTCTAAAAATTTCTAAGTCGAACATTACAGTTGTTTTCCTTCTGGAGATGGAAAGTGCTCAATCAGTTTCCTTATGACATCCCTTCTCCCAGCAATAGGCCTGCAGTGATACTGACGCATATGCGTGTCAGGCATAAATTCAACACTCACACCATTTTTTCCTTGGATGCATAACTCAGGAAAATATACTGAGTGATGTGAGTAAATTCTTTGTATAGTTAGAAATAAGATTCTTACTTAAAGCATAATTTCCAGTAGTGTCTCTGCATTAGAGGTATTGTGTGGGAGATGGCGCTGCGAAAAAAAACTGCATTACATTATTATGAGTTCTTTTCTCAGCTGTATTTTATTTATTTGTTTATTTTCTTTTTAAATTGTTGAATGTCTATATTTATTTATTAGCAAGTAGCTTAGTTTTGTAGTCATGTGTAACAAAGACATTAAATGGAATTCAATAAGGAGATGTTCTGGGATTGTAATTATGATCTGGGTTATTATAAGCTTTTGCCTTTAAAAATATTCTAAGAGCTTTTCTGTTTTACAGAATTCTACAGTTTTATACTTTTAAATTCAGCAAAAATACATAACACTTTGAAACAAAATCTCTCTCTCTCTCTCTCTCTCTGGTGTAATGCCACGCCAGCAGAGGAAGCCCTTACCCATAGACTGCCTGTTACCGCTCCCTCTGCTGCTTCTATGGTTACTTCCTGTTTGGCAGCCATATAAGGAGGGCCATGCCAAACAGGAGGTTGCGAAGTATTGTTTTGCCTGTGCAGACTCTACCAAGTGTTTTCCCTGTTTTCATTGCCTAGTTTTGTTATTTCCATGGTTCTTGTTTTATTTCATAGTCATAGTTTTTGCCCTGTTTCATTGCCATAGTTTTGCCTTGTTCCATTGCCTTGTTTATTTGTTACTTTTGGACTGCTCTCTTGGATTTTGACCTTTTGCATGTTTTATTGGATTACGCTTTTGTCTTGCCCTGGATGTTACTGTTTGTTGGAGACTGACCTTGCCAGTCTTGACTACGATCTGTACAATAAAGCTCACACTCGGATCTATTCACGCTTCCGACAAGTCCCGTTACAGAATACTTCGCCTCCCCCAGATCCAGCGGCTTTCAGAACACAGAACACCATGGACCCAGTATCACGCCTCTTCTACCCACGTCAAGGTAACCTTTGTATTGAAGATTATGTTTTGGACTTTTGTGGACTGTGCCATCTTGTGGGTTTCAATGATGTGGCGCTCAAAGACATTTTTAGAGTGGGACTGAATGACCCCATTCGTTCCGGCCTACTTGGAGGTAAAATTCACTGGTCTTTGGAGCAATATGTTGACTATGCTTTGTTGCTGGCGGGATCATCATTTACAGTGGGGATTGCAGATGAGGGACCCCGTGATCTTCCAGTAGTCACTAAGCCAAGGCCTGCTCACGCCATGAGTGCCGCTCCAGGGCCTGCTCACGCCATGCCTGCCGTTCCAGGGCCTGCTCACGCCATGCCTGCCGTTCCAGAGCCTGCACTTGTCACGTCTGCCAAGCCACAGTCTGCACCTGTCATGGCTGCCCTCCCAGAGCCAGTCCACAAGATGGCCGCCATCCCAGAGCCAGTCCACAAGATGGCTGCCATCCCCAATCCAGTTCACAAGATGGCCGCCATCCCCAGGCCAGTTCACAAGATGGCCGCCATCCACAAGCCAGTCCTCGTCATGCTAATGTTGTTCAAATGATCAGTATCACTGCTAAACATGTTCAAAGCTCTGGTTAAAAGTAGGTTGTTTATGGAGTATAAGTATTATGAACTGGTGAATGATTCTGAATCTTTCCATTTGTCACAAACTAGACTCAGAATCCAATAGCAAGTGTAACAAAGTTTATTAAACAGTGTGCAGAGAAGATAAAGCAAGGCAAATGGTAGTAAAGCTGCAAGCCTCAGTCCTAGTAGCACAGAGATGGCAACAGGTGGGTGAAACAATCCGTCGCTGAACGAGTAATCCACAAGCGGTTCGGCAAATAATCCACAGAGGCTGAATATCCACACAGAACAAGATGCAAATCCTGGAACAAGAGACACTGGAGAGAACAATGACAAGACATGAGCGAACAACGATCTGACAACAAACACTGCAAACGCAAGGCAGATATAGGCAGTGGTAATGCACAACAGGTGCAGCCGCTCTGATTAGCTCCCAGCACCAGGGTTGCTGGGCAACACTAACAAGCAGTCAGACCGGTGACAACATCAACACAGACACACCCACACACACACAGGAATGAACACACAGACCCATGAACCGTGACACTATTGTTTATGGGGTTTTGGAAATGTTTTGTGTCAACCTAATGAAGAGGGAGGTTGTGATATATTGTTGTAAAAGAAGCTGTTTTTATTCATTCTAATATATATATATATATATATATATATATATATATATATATATATAATTTTTTTTTTTTTTTATAATTTTTTATAATTTTTTTTTTTTTTTTTTGATGTAAGAATATGCATTTATGAAGTAATGTATTTATTTTAATGGTGTGTGTTTTTTGTGTTAATGGATTGTAATTAAAGAGATGTTGAAAGGTCTCTCTCTCTCTCTCTCTCTCTCTCTCTCTATCTTTTGATTAGGGTTGTAGCTAAACTCTTCAGGATAGTGGGTCCCCAGGAACAGGGTTGAAGAACTCTGGTTCCAGATAATTGCTGGAATAGTAACTAGTGACAGGCTTGGGCTTGTATTCAAGCAGGTTCTGTTCACATTCTTGTGTTGTGAACACTGTGAGGACATAATTTTCTTGCAGCTACACAGCAAGTCATATGACAGCTGATGCCGAAATGGAGTGCTCATGAAGCAAATATGGCACATACGTTTAAGTTACGGCACCTGAGATGAATGAGAATGCTGATGGTTACCTTTCATCAGGTATTTATCAGGTAGGGGTGCGCAGGGCACAAACCAATGTGGGGTTAGTTGTAACACATGTGGTTTAAATATTTCCACACATGCTAGCATAATGAAATGTGCTGTATTTACTAGGAGCCATTTCAACACTATATAGGGAAAAAAGTGCACCAAATTTAAAAATCTTTGAAGATATCGCTAAACATTTATTTTACCATAGCAAAAATACATTGCTGGGTGAAGCAAATATTTACATTTTTGAAGACAAATCTGCTATTATTTTAATCTCCAAAGTTTCATTTTTTAATGCTTTACTAACTAGCATAAGACACTAACCAGTTTTAAATTCCAGTTGCACAGAACAGGGAACGATATAACAGTGCGTTACAATGTGCCCCACCGCTATTGAACTATGCTATTCTATGACATTAGTGATATAATTTACACTACTTTTATGAATTTTAATGAGAAACCATGAGAAACAGATGAATAAAGACTGACAGTCAATGTTTAATGTTCAGAAATTATTTCATGAAATGTAAAGCATTTTTGCTCGTTTATGTGTCTCCTGTTCTGTGAGAGTTGTGCAGTCCAGATGCTTTGGTTTCACTTTTCATGACTCGTATAGCATGAATGGTCTCAATGTGTTTCTTCATTTGCACACATTGTTTTGAACTATACTATATAGCAGTATAGCAGTATATCAGATCAGGGCCATCCCAAGCATACTTGCAATGTGTTCGTTGTCAAACTCCAAAAATTTGATTATTTTTAATTCTTAAAAACACCATTATTTTATTTGAAAAAGTTATTATTATTGTTATTATTTTTTATTGACAAAACATTTTCCTTTGTCTTGTATGTTTTTCTTTTCATTAGATCAGATAACATTTTAAGTTGTCATATGTTACAGCATGCCTCTCAGAAGTTACAATGTATGTTGTCAGTGTTGTCACATTTCACTTCCATTCTTAAATAAAGAAATTAAAAAACATTGTACACTGTAATTATAAAAACAAAACATATTTGTACTAGACAAGTATGAAATTAATGTGGGAAAAAAATATATACTCTGAACCCCACGTGGCATTTACACAAATTGAGAAAGTAAAAAAAATGTTACGTTGTGCCCTGCTCTCCCCTGTTATGATAGTCCACTTAAGACATTTTACTAACCCTAAGGCCTCGTCCACACTGGGAGAACTATATGCTAACACTATATTTTGATGGCCTTCCAACAGACTGACTTTAAATAACTTCGCAAGTACATGTCAACTTATTCTACTAGTCCTACCCCAAACTTGGTGTGTTTAATCATAGTTAGATCTAAACTCTAGACAACAGTGGCCCTCTAGAACAGTAGTTCTCAATTCCAGTCCTGGGGGCCCCCTGCTCTGTACATTTTGCATGTCTCCCTTATTTAACAAACCCGATTGAGATCATCATCTTGTTAGTTCAGGTCATAGATCTCTCTTCTAATGAGCTGATGATCTCAGTCAAGTGTGTTAAATAAGGGAGACATGCAATATGTGCAGAGCAGGGGGTCCCCAGGACCAGGATTGAGAACCACTGCTTAGAAGCAGAATTAGTCACTCCTGATTTAAAGCAAATGTAAGAAAGTAAAGCTGCATTTAATTTTAAGATAATTTCAAATAAGTCAGCACAGGAGTACAGGTGCATCTCAATAAATTAGAAGGTTGTGGAAAAGTTTATTTATTTTAGTATTTCAGCTCAAATTGTGAAACTTGTGTATTAAATAAATTCAGTACACACAGACTAAAATAGTTTAATCCTCTGGGGTCTGAGGGTGTTTTGGCACCCTGGAGAAGTTTTGACACATACGCTAGACCACGCCAAAGACGAGGCTGTGCCTCTGGTGGAGTGGACATGTACCCCGATGGGACACCGCAGCCCCAACGTGGAGTAAGCTAGCATGATAGCGTCGACTATCCACCTAGAAAGTCCCTGCTAGATGTCCTTAATTGCGGCCACCTAAGCAAACAAAGAGCTGTTCCGACTGCCTAAAGGGTTGCTCAAGGTAAATCCTCAGTGCCCTGACCAGGCAGAGTAAATTCAACTCCTGGTTCCTCTCTGAGGGAGGAAACACAGAGAGCATAATTACTTGTGTCCGAAAGGGAGTAGAGGGCACTTTAGGTACATATCCATGTCTCTAGTTTTAGGATGACTTAGAGTCGCCTGGTCTGAACTCAAGACAGGAGGAGTTTACAGAGAGTGCCTGTAAATCTCCCATATGCTTGACAGACTTTAAAGCCAGCAGCAGAGCAGCTTTAAATGTTAGGGGTCAAAGGTCTGAACCCTGTAATGGTTCAAAAAAGAGGGCCCTTCAGTGCCCTCAAGACCGTAGAGAGGTCCCAAGTGGGGATAGTGGATTCCTTCAAGAATGGAACAACCAAGTTGTTCCTGCCTGCTGACTGGTGTGCTATTAGAGCATTGGGAGCCGTTATAGCAGTTACATAGACCTTAAGCCTATATGTCACAGGAGGCTGGGTCTTCGCCGCAGGTTGAACACCAGGTGGAAAGGACAGACCATTTAAGAGCATAGAGGCATCTTGTAGACGGAGCTCTAGCTTGAGAGATAGTGTTCAGAACACTCTCTGGGAGGTTCACAGACTTCCGTCCAGAGACCAAAAGTGCAGAGCCCACAGCTTTGGCTGGGGGTGCCATATTGTCCCATTCACCTGAGAGAGGAGGTCCCGTCTCAGGGGAATGGGCCAGGGGGGGCTGCTACGAGCAGCTGGCACAGCTCCGAGAACCGATGTTGGTTTCTCCAGAGAGGGGCCAACAGAAGAAGCTTGGGCTTCTGTTCCCTGACTCACCTGATTACTTGAGGGGTCAAGGACGGTCAGGGAAAAAGTGTAAAGAAGGAGGTTGGGCCAGCTGTGGGCCAACACATCCCTGTCCTTCAAATAGTAAATTGGCCAATGAGAGCTGTCTTCTGAGGTAAAGAGGTCAACCTCTGCCTTGCCGAAGACCTCCCAGATTCTCTGAACCATCTGTGGGTGAAGTGTCCACTCCCCAGAGGGGACATTGCTTCATGATAGCATATCTGCACCGCGGTTCAGTCTGCCCAGTACGTGCGTTGCCCTCAGCAAACGCAAGTTAAGCTGAGCCCATTTCAGAAAGCCATGTTGGAAGCATCTGTCATGGCCATCTTCCTGCTGCAGACCTCTCTCCATCCATTGCGAGTCCTTCCAGGGGATCAGGGCTTTTACACAGGCCTGGTCCACCCTGATACGCAAGCGTCTGTGACGCCACGCATGAGATGGAACCCGTGGTTCCAACCAATACTGAAGGGGCCGCATATGAAGCAGGCCCAGCCTTAGCACTGGGCCTAACTAAAGCACTAGAGAAGCAGGGGCCATGAGGCCCAGCATCTTCTGAAATGCCTTAAGAGGACGAGTGGCTCCAAATTTGAATGAGGCCGCGAGCTGCTGAATGGCCAGTGCATGTTTTGGCATGACTACTGCCCTCATTTGGGAGTCGAGAACTGTTTCCGGGAACGATATACGTTGGCTGGTAGACAGTGCGCTCTTGGCAAAATTGACCCAGAGTCCCAGGCAAACAAGTGGCTGAGGAGGAAGGATCTGTGAGATAGTAGCTCATCCTCCGACTGGGCCAGGATGAGCTAGTCTTTGAGGTAATTCAGAATGCAGACTCCCTTCTGTCTCAAGGGGAAGTAGCTGCACCCATGCACTTTGAAAAAGTGTGAGGAACTATACACAGTACAAAGAGAATGACCGTGTACTGGCATGCCACTCCCTTGAAGGCGAATCTCAAGAATCGTCTGTGGTGGGGGGAAATTTGGATGTGAAAGTTAGTCCCCCGGGCAGACTTGCAAGAGGATCTGCTTTAACGTAATCATCCTGAACGACCGTCTCATGAGGGTGTGATTCAGGATGAGCCTTAGACCGCCATCCTTCTAGGGGACGAGGAAGTAGCAGCCGTAGCAACCTGACTCGCTCTGAGCTGGGGGGACATTTTCTATGACTCCTCTAGTCAGCAGATTCATCACCTTGGTGCACAAGACATGTGCATCCTTGCTCTGAACCGAGGTGGAGACCACGCCGCTGAACACGGGTGTCTCTGAGCGAATTGAATTGTACAGCCTTGTTTTATTATCCCCAAACCCCAGTCTGACACTCCGGGGATGGCCTGCCAGGCCTCAGGCCGCGTGACAAGGGCTGGGATTAATTCTGGTGGGTTGTCGCCATACTGAGATCCTACACTAATGATAAACAGAACAAGAAACTTGCTCTCCTTTGAAAACATTACGTTTTATTTGCCCGCTATCACAGCAGATAGTTGTGTGGGCACATGAACGGGCCCAGTATTTACAACAAACATATGCCTTAGGCACCTGAAACTGAATGGGGTGCTCTCAAAAAATGCTTTGCTATACTTAATGCTCTCATAGTAAGAGCAGTCAGCCCTGCACGTGCTGCCTCAGTGTGGGCATGGCCCAGACGGGTCAAACTGGAAGATGTCAGTGATAACAATCATTAGTGACAGCATTTTCCTTTAATCCGTCTAAAAAGCTCAGACTGCTCATTAGAAGAGGAATACTGATGATCTTTATGCATAAACACACCGGCAGATGAAAAGTGCTGCGCGCTTTCTCTCAGATTCGCCCGTAGCGGACGAGGGGACCGTGTTCATTGAGAAAACGAGCCGTGAGCAAAGCAGCGAGCGCAGCCTCAGTGTGGGCTTGGCCCTGGCGAGAGGCGCATTCAAATATGAAGCTGTCAGCGATATAGAATCAAGGTGACAGCGTTCTGCTCCGATCCGCTCAGAAGAGTTGAGCCGCTCGATAAATGAGAGGCACCCATCCTCATGTAAAACACACTGGCAGATCAAGGCAGCATAGAGTGTGACGCACGCGGGGCTTTGTCCGCGTTAAATCACTCGTTTGACAAAGTTTGATTGCGAGTTTGCCTTTTCTTCCTCCGATATAACTGGAAGGAGAGAAATGCGAGAGAGGCAGGGCCGCCTCTTGCGAGCGAAACACCGATAGGTTGCTTAATAATGAAAACAGCTCGCCTCTGTGAACGCGGCTTCAGCGACGCGACACACAAAAGCAAAGCCAGCAACAGATGTGACAGCGATCTTCGCGTGTAACACAGCCTGGCAGATCAAGTGAAACACATAGAATGTGTGTCGGCATAAGAATGCTCAAGCCTGATCGCTGAACTCCCGAGCTCACCATTATGTCCTCCGAGAAAACTGGGAGGAAAGAAACAGGAGAGCGGGGGAGGCGGGGCCGCCTTCCGTGAGCGAACAGGGGCAGACTGCTTTCGTAGAGAAAGCAGCCCGTCTCCTTTAGCGACACGCACACAAATGCAAAGCTGTCAGTAACAGTGTTCTGATCGGACCTGCCCAAAGGAATAGAGCTGCTCAGTATATTGAGGGGCAATGATTCTCACGTGTAAGACACGCAGGCGGATCAAAGTGCCTCGGAGAGAACGAGCACGCGGGCTCAGACTCGGTTGCATAGCTCCCTGACTCCGCTGTTTCTTTCTCCGAGCTTTGCTGAGAGAGAAGAAACGACAGAGCTGGGCTGTCTCCATGAAGGAGGTCCGTGAGCAGAGAAGAGCGAGACTTATACTCTCAATAAGAGCATTCTGTCTTAGTGCGCACTCACTGCCCTTCTGCACCGTGCATGCTGCACGAGCCATACTCGCAGCGCCACATTTGCAACGATGTCGCTACGAAATTTGCTCTTTTAGAATTTACCTCTTAAAAAAAAGCTCTTCAGGCTCGCCGGATGGCGGCAGGGGAATCAGCTGGGACCGCTGCTGCTGCGATGCTGCAATGCTGAGGGCGGCAGGAAAGCAGCGAATCAGCCAAGCAGAGAATCGCTAGTTCAGCTTGATCCGCTGCGAAGGCGTTTCAACGGCGAGAGTCTCGTAGGTCAGCGAAGAACGTCATCGCTGAAGGAGAAGAAATCTGAGGATCCTATGGCGACATGGCCGCTTATATAGCCGTATGCTATGGCGGGCTTCGTTGCCATAGGCTCGTGCAGCACTGCTGCCGAGTCATTGGTTCGTTTCATTTCACTGCACGATCCATTGTCCTTGGAGTTTCACTTCGTTATTAAAAAAGCTTCAGTCAAGGAGAAAAAATGACTTTTTCCCATAGCGTCTAGCGACGCAGTACAAGTGTAGTATCGGAAGGGAACAACATTTATGCGTGGTCACTGAAATAAGGCCATGAAACACATTCAGAACTAGTTCACAAGACTTTTGAGAACTGGATGTGGTAGGCTAGAATTTTTTCTACAAGATGATGTGAAAATCATCACATTCACACGTTTACAGAAAACAATATATTGATTTAAATTTTCTAAGGCATGTTTTGTGATCGAAAGGGAATATGTGAGGGAGTGACAACGGCCATGAATATTTAGTGATTCACACCTGAGAGACAAAAGGCCCTCCTCTAATGGCCCATCAGTGAGACTAGGACTGTCAGGTAGAAACGAAGTGAGAATATTCAAAGAATGGAGTTTTAGATTAGTTGTATTTTATTTACAACACAGTATAATCAAAACATACATAATGAAGGTCAAAAGCACATTATTGACTACATTGATGTTACATGTACAGAGACGTGAACAGACACTTTGTGTCATTCCTGAAAACTGTTTTCTGTTCAACAAGTGAAACAAGTAAGTTACCTGATATTTAAGTGATTGCTGCTTCTTTCCATGGATTCAAGAAACAATACTTATTATCAGTAGTCCAGGTGTCAGTCTTCATGTGGCATTCATGTAGCATTCATCTGTGGTGCAGGTATCAGATCATTAGAAAACAAACAAACAAACAAACAAATAAAAAAAAAACATCTCCTGTTAATATCAGGAGCATCTGTAATATATACATATAGTATGATTTTGTAGTCATAGACTCACGCATGCTTTATACTATCATAAATAATTTGACATTTTATATCTGAGAAACTAATTATTATTGTTTAGCACGTTAAACATCTCACAAACAGAGTATTAATAATAAACTAATATTACTTTTATATCCTATTGTTATACAATATATAAACATGATATTATAGTCATAAACACAAGCATGCTTTGTATGTATTATACAATACAAAACCAATTTATGTCTGAAAAACTAATTTATTATTGTTAAGCACGTCATAAACATCTATTCGCGAACAGAGTATATGACAGTAGTTTTGTCTAAACAATCTTAGACTCTATCATTCAGTGTTACAGTGTAAACACTATTACTTTTATATCACGTCATTTTTATTTTATAGAACATTAAAAACATCCTGGTGTCATGAAACATTTTGATGCAATGAAATGAAACATACTTGATAACGTTTCACTTGATTGCACATATAGTCAGGAATTATAGTTTGGAAAAAATCTAACTACTATTATGTCTACAAGTTATGTCACAGTAACACAACAACTAACGTAAGGAGGCTAATAAAAGAAAGACTTACTCCTTCGGTGGATCTCGCCATGCGTCGCATTGTGTTCTTCCTCTGAGGGAAATATAAATCTCACAGCGCATCTTCGTCCAGTAACAAGATGCAAATAGCCGAGATGAACAATAAAGACAATCTCACTGCTTTGTTTACGTTGATGTGGGCTGTACGCCCTGTGCGCCTCCATGTGGATGATTATAATATCAAAGCAAAAGTAGCTTGTGGGCATGATCAAATTGAAAATAATTAGGTCTGACGAGAAAGACTGGACATGGCGTTGGTTTCATACAGATTACTTTAACACATGATATTTGTTCAAGACTTGCTTCATTTAAAAGTAGACATGTCAGGCTTTCTATTGATATATCTCTCATGTCTCTGTGTGGAGTATTGGCTGAGTTTTAGTTCATTTTAATGATGCATTTCTTAATGACGATCACAGAGAACAACGCAGCGGACTGCACACCCTGTTTGTTTTCTTTATTTCACAAAGCCACCGAGTGTTGTTGTTGTTATTGTGAGTGTACACAAATAAAAGTAGATTCCTTACAGATTTGATTGATGTATTGCTCTTATCTGTACGATCAAAAATGACAGAGTAATTGAAGTTCTTTTTGGCATTATCAGAATAACTGCCACAAACCGTGCCGGCGCGTTTTTCGACCCCAGAGGGTTAAGTCTTTGGTTCTTTTAATTGTTATGATTTTGGCTCACATTTAACAAAAACCCACCAATTCACTATCTTAACAAATTAGAATATTGTGACATGCCAATTAGCTAATCAACTCAAAACACCTGCAAAGGTTTCCTCAGCCTTCAAAATGGTCTCTCAGTTTGGTTCACTAGGCTACACAATCATGGGGAAGACTGCTGATCTGACAGCTGTCCAGAAGACAATCATTGACACCTTTCACAAGGAGGGTAAGCCACAAACATTCATTGCCAAAGAAGCTGGCTGTTCACAGAGTGCTGTATCCAAGCATGTTAACAGAAAGCTGAGTGGAAGGAAAAAGTGTGGAAGAAAAAGATGCACAACCAACCAAGAGAGCCGCAGCCTTGAGAGGCTTGTCAAGCAAAATCGATTCAAGAAATTGGGTGAACTTCACAAGGAATGAACTGAGGCTGGGGTCAAGGCATCAACAGCCACCACACAGAGACGTGTCAAGGAATTTGGCTACAGTTGTCACATTCCTCTTGTTAAGCCACTCCTGAACCACAGACAATGTCAGAGGCGTCTTACCTGGGCTAAGGAGAAGAAGAAATGGACTGTTGCCCAGTGGTCCAAAGTCCTCTTTTCAGATGAGAGCAAGTTTTGTATTTCATTTGGAAACCAAGGTCCTAGAGTCCGGAGGAAGGGTGGAGAAGCTCATAGCCCAAGTTGCTGGAAGTCCATTGTTAAGTTTACACAGTCTGTGATGATTTGGGCTGCAATGTCATCTGCTGGTGTTGGTCCACTGTGTTTTTTGAAGGTCATAAATATTTATAATTCAGAAATAAATTGAATACATTGTTCGTAGGTGTCAACTTTACATTATGGTATAGCTTCACAATTAAGGTTTCACAACTTATGACTTTGATGCACAAGCTATGGAAAACCCCTTCTAATGCGCAACATGGGTCTAAAATGATCCCTATTCATTCCCTATGTTATTTCATGCATGTCTGAGCATTTTTCCCCCCATCTTTTGAAATTAGTTTATTTCAGCATGAAATATTCCCTTATCTATGAATTCCATTATCCAAGAATATTCTAAATATCTTGTTTTCAGTGAACCCCAATATATAACAAAGACAACATTTTGTTAAAATAATCATTTTAGCAGTTTTTAGGCCAACACATTTAATGCTTTGTCACACATAACATAACACATATCACTGATAACACTGAAATTGAACTGTAGTGTATCTGTAGTTAGTTGTAGTGTGTGTGATCGAATAAAAGAAATAAAACCAACTAAATAAAATCACACAGGTACAGCAACATTGCCAAATTGCTCAAATTGCCATTTTAGTGCTTACATGCCTCACAAATGACAACTACATGTATGTGCTCCTTGCACACAGGCCTGCTGCACTGGGAATGCCAGTTGCTGATTTGTCCTCCCTTGGACAGGTGGTTGCAGCATTTTGTTTATCCTACATCTTCTCATTGCCTCTGTAATATTGTTTTTAAGGTGGGGCGTGCCCTTCAAGTGCCTCTACATACGTGGCATGACAAGCTCTTTGACCAGTTCCTTCGTGCATTGGTCACACCACCCTTGTAATCAAGGTGTTGTGCAGTGAAGTTGGTGTAGGCCAGGGGTGATCAACGTCGGTCGTGGAGAGCTTCTGTTCTGCAGAGTTTTGCTCCAAACTTGATAAAAAAATTCACCGCCTGTAGCTTTCTATTAAGATTGATTAGCTTGTTCAAGTGTGTTTGATTAGGGTTGGAGATGAACGCTGCAAGACTTTGGCTCTCCAGGACCGATGTTGGCTGCCCCTGGTGTAGGCATTAAGGGGGTCCAGCACCATGAGCACATATCAAGAAGCACTTGGAGGGCACACGCCATGCCACAGGGGGACATCAGACAGGAGGTGCGAATCGAAGAGGAAGAGGTGCAGGATCTGCCCAGCTGCCAAAGACAGAAAAATCAGCAGCTGGTGGCTTCTTGTTCTTCTTGTTCATTGTACATGTGCATATAGTAAGACATTTTGGTTTATTTGCACAAGGTCATTTCGCAGCTCTGCCTTTTATTGTTTTATTTCTAAAGTACTTATTACTTTTAAAAATTAACGTTTACACATCCAATTAAGCTTTTGGGATTTAAATTGGATTCGTGACCATGTTTTAATCAGCAAGTTACCACAGGAGTGTCAGCCCTTTGTACAGACTGGCATCATATAACACACAACTGGTAAGAACCTTTTTTTTTCCCCTCTAACCCGCATGTTTTAAACTTTATCCGAGTTTTGTTTTTTTTTCTTTTGTGGTTACAATTTTAGCGTGAGGTTCAAACCAGCTATTATCTGCTGCTGTTATTTGCAACCACACTTTTGGTTTTATCTTACAGAGTACACTTCTAAATATTAACATTATAAAGAGCCAGCAAAGTATAATTTGATAAAAGGATAGCATGTTTTAATCATGGAACAGTAACCGAGTAAGATATGATAGCATTGTTAGCTTGTAAGCATTTACTCAGACTGCATTTGATTTAATATTTATTACCATCACACAATTTGTGTAACTGAAACATGTCCCAAACTTCATCTAAGCAAAAGATACATGTGTATAAACAAAATTCATAACTCTTGCATGATTACTGTGAACGTACTCAGAGCGCTGCTAGCGATTGCAAAAATAGCAGCAGATGGACAAAGAATCTGTTGGTTTTTATTTTTAAACTTTATTTTAATTTTTGTGGGGGGTTTCTGTAATTAGTTAACTAGAGAAGCTATCTATTTTTACATTATGTTTTCCTTATCCCTGTAGTTAAATGCACATCAAGCAAATGACTCAATCTTTAAGAAAATGTAAGTTTGCCTATTGTATATTATTAGAAACTGGAATTGCAAAATTGTTTTCACCCAAACAAACTGAATCACTTCAGAAAACTGGCTAAACCATGCAATTAATGACCTTTATCCTCCATTTACTGTATGTCTGTTGGTATTAAAGTTTGGCACCCATTTTCTTTTGCATTGTAGGGACAAACAGACATCTCATCTCCATTAAATATTGCATCATCAGAGTTAAAATCAGCATACGAGTAAGTAAATAAAAAATATATCATTTTTGAATTTTACTCTGAGTATAATAGTTTTATTGCCTCTATAGAATATTGCAATAAGTAGCACATCAAGTTTTTTTTTTTTTTTTTTTTTTTTGTCATTTGCAGATACTGTGAGCTATTTTAAATGGTTTTATTTACTAATAGATGTCTGACCTTCTGACCTTGAGAAAATGGGTAACCTGCCTGTGACTTTAGGCTTGATCCTTCTTGTTAAGTATATGTCTGCATTTTGTTTCACTAAAACAAAGCTCACGCTCCAGACTGACACTAGTTTCTATTATCAGGAAAAGTTCCACCTTAATGTGTCTCATACTAGAATCCATTTATTATAAATGCAGCAAGTATGACTTATGCAGTGTATTCCGAGTCTTCAGTTAATTATCAAATAGTTTTTAGTTAGAAAGTTTAATTTGATCAAATCAAATTATATACAAGAATATGTTCTGAAGCTTTTCTCCTCTTATTTTTCAGATACTTTATTGGAATAAATCCAGAAAAGAAGATCAAAACTGCATGAACAAAAGAGGTGTCTAAAATAACTGGAAAAACTGCGGAAGAAGACCCAAGATGATGAAGAAGAACATGAGTCCAGAAGTATCTCATGCTGTCTCAAACCAGTAGGACTTTCTCTTGGAGGACAAATGAAGATATTGTCATAGAGAACTGATGTCTGTTTTGCCCATACAGTGGAAGACCAGTGGGAACCAAATCTTTGAGCCCCAAACAGAACATAAAGGTATGATTAACGACACCAGTCATTTCATCTGATATCTTTTATAATCTTTTTATAGATTTTGTTTAAAAAAAATTAGCTGGCGTTCACTGAAGACTGATTTGAGAGTACATTTGTATTTTATCAACAAATAAAGACTTCATGCATGTTTGTATGTTTGTATGCATGTCTGTTTTAGGGAATATTGTAAAAGTTTATCTAGTGTTGTATCAGAATAAAATAACAAAACATAACTTGACTTTGTTCTCTTTTGTAACACAGAAAATGCAGGGTATAATATGCATTGAAAATTGAGATCAAGGAGTTGTGAATAGTATGTAATTTAACAGATATATGCTGCTAAATTACATTTGTATACTGTAGATGACAAAACTGCATTTTGCTGTTAATTTCAAAAACAGTAGCACACTGTATTTTTACAGTATGATGCTGGCAACCACAGCTGCCAGTAGATTACCGTTTTTTTTACAGGGAAATTTTTTACAGTATATTTTTAGTTATGTACTATGTATATTTACACATAAAATGCTCAGTGACTTTAACATTTATCATTCAATATAAAACTGAAATTATGCACTTTATATCCCCAATTCATTTTCAGTGAAATCATGTTTATTGTGTAATTTTAATAATCATTAAAACAGTGCAAAATTTTTTAAAATATAGGCTAGAAGAGTAACCAAAAACATATTTGGCTCTTATCCTTACTGATGAACTGTCAAAGGCTGAAAATAAAAGAGAAGAGATTTGTTAGCTGAAATCAACACAAAACATTCTTAGATTAAGAAACAATAACAGTGACGTTTAAAACTTTTTTGTAAAGTATTTTTTACAGCAACCAAAAGAAAACATGGATGGCAAAGAACAAAATACAAAAAAGTAGCAATAGTTCCAAGTTCCAAGAAAAAGGGCTAAAGAAAATATGTACAGTACCATAGTACTTGTTCACAATATAATAAAGCACTTGTTTTTTCATTATGTTGAATTTCTACCAGTTACATTTTCAGAGTAAATAATAAATGAAAGCGATTGATGACATATATTGTCAAACTATTGCCACTTCCTCTTCCTCATCTTCTTCATCTTCATAGTAGCGATTCCTCTTGATCATCTCCTCTACAGTCAGAGACTCCTCAGCCTCCTCACCATCCCAGAAGCCCACATCCTGGGATGTCCTATGGGCTTTTTCTTCCACAGGTGGAGAGGATGTGTCTTGGGCAGACTGGAGTTCAGGAGAAGTGATTAAACATTTCACCGTTTTTTCCTCATCTTCAACACAACCTTTCAGAACCTCCTGTTGTTGTGGCTCAGACTCTTTTTTTGTTAGTTGAGTCTGAGACTCTTTATCTGTTTTTTGTGTATCAGCTTCATTTTTTATTTGTTGTGGCTCAACCTCTTTTTTTGTTTGCTGTGTCTGTTTGAGAATAGAAGGGGGCATGTTTTCCTTCCTATCAAGTTTGGCAGGACTCTCAATATTCTCCTTGGATTGGCTGTCACTGTCCTTTGTCTTTTCATGTGGGATTTCTGCCTCTTTTTTCACCTCAGCTTTGTCTGCTTTTATTTTTGACTGTGAACGAAGGTCCTCCAGTGAGCCTCGTCTGACCAAAGCAACCTTGTGAGATGCTTGTGTGTCTTGTTTTGAAGCATTGGATAATCTTGGTGCCACAGAAAAGGGACGGCTCCGCTCCTTGAGTGAGGAAGTACGCCGCAGACTTTTCAGTTCTGCTCTTTCAGGGCTCTGCTGGGCAGGTGGAGTTTCCTCCTCTGGAGGCCACTTTGCTCTGAAAAGCTTGGATGAACCCTTTCCAACTTCAGGGACTTTGGAGCTTCCATCACTGTCTGCAGGAGGTGGCCATGCGACTCTCAGTTTTCTTGTTTCCACAGAGGTGGGTTGTGGTTTTTCTGTGGAGCTGGTCATTTGACTTTTTGTCTCTAGATCTGCAGTCAGATCAGTGAATTTGGCCGGTCGTGACTCCTCGACTTTAGGGCTCAACTGCTCTGTAGGCTTCACTAACACAGAGTCTGCGAGAAAGGGCTTTGAGCTTTCGCCTCCCTCAGGTTCCTCCTCATTTGTTTGCGGTGTCCACATTTCCTTGTGTGGTCGATGGCCAAAGCCCTCATCATAGTTGCCCTTAGACTTGAATAGCTGGCTGAAGTGAGGTTTACAGTAGATGCTGCCATGTAGGGAAGCATAAGTCCCCAAACTAAAATAAGAGGGACACGAAAGAAGACATGTTATTGCCATATGAAGAATATCTAAAAATCTGGCCTCAGTAGGTTGTTATAATTTACTAATATTGACTAATTATTTTAATAAGTAAACTAAGGCTGTCAAAATGAACATTAATGCATGTGATTAATATGTAAAAACTACTTTATTAGCATTGTTTACATTTATTCAGATTCTGTTTGTATTATTTGGCATTATGATGTTTCATTCTTGTAAATCCACCCTCACAGAACATTACCATTACAATAGCAACAGGTAACAGGTAATACATAATGAAAATATTTTTCACTGAATTAATTTATTTAAAAACAATGCTGGCTATATTCTAAAATAATAATAATACTAATTCTGATATGTGAAATAAACATTTTAAAGAATTTTAGTAAAACCCCAATAAGCTAATACAGATCTTTACTGAAAATGGTTTAAACAGTGTTTTTCATGCCTGTTTGCACACACAACTGTGGAAGATTCATCAAGATTATTGTTTGATTACTGATTATTGTTTACACGCAGCAGGGAATTAAGGTCACAGTTACAATAACTTATGACAGTAAAGATGCCCTTTTACGGACTCTGAAAAACACCAAACCACCAGAACTGGCAAATCTGGGGTGTGTTTCCCATACAAGGACATAACTCGCTGATTAACCTCCATAATACAATGCATTGTTGTGGAAACAATCTAGCTAGTCTCGACTGTTTCCCAAACACTTTCGCATCTCTGTTGTTTGAACCACATTAGTTCAACAATGCGTTCCCTTAGGTATTTATGCACATGCACACTATTCAAAAACGTTGCTTACAGAGGACGCACTTATTGTGCTCAAGAGCATAATTTATTGAGCCTATATGTCTTACTAACAAGGAACTATGCTTCTAACCACAGGTTGAGAGCTGTAGTTCCAACCACGTAAGTGAATCGTTGAACTATGTTGGTAATGACGGATCTTGCAACCACGGGCTTGGTGGTAATGTAATGTGCCCAACAAACGCTGTTTCCGGGTCCAGACCCCAACTCACTTCACTTGAGAATACTATCTCAGCAGCCGTTTATGAGCACTGTTTATATTCATATTAAACATTTAAGCAAAATGTTTTCAAATTTATGGTGTACACTGCTCACAGTCTCCCTGCTCACAGCGTCTCAAACACAAATATTTTTTATATTTATTTATTTACATTTATATTTTTATTTTCTGGCTATCTGGGATTTCAGTATGGAGTTAAAAGGTAAGATCATAATTTTTTGGTAGTATTATATCACATTGTGAGTGTATAATTAATACTGTTTGTTGTTTTCTCATGTCATATGATGGAGTGTTTGGACCCAGAATACAAGGAAGAGGTGACGATTGACGTCAGACTTAACAAGCGGATAGTTGGCTAACAATGCTTTTGGTAAATATACCCCTGGTCAAGTCCATGAGGATGAGATGCACTGCAGTACTTAAAGCAGCTGGGGGTCACACCAGATACTCACTGCAACTTTTGTTACTGATCCCTCCTTTGTTCAGGGACTCATTATTCCATTTCTGCTTGTCATATGTCTTTGAAACTTGTTATGTCTTCTGTTTATGTTTATATATGAATAAAAGTTTAAAGTGGTAGATGCGTAGAGACATAAAAATATATTCATTTGTGTTCAGAAGATGAACGAAAGTCTTATGGGTTTGGAACAACATGAGGGTGAATAAATGATGACAGAATTTTTATTTGTGGGTGAACTCTTTAAGTTGTATTGAAATCCCAGAATATTCCTTAAGAAATCACAGCAATTTAAAACAACAACTGACCTGAGTTTGGTACTACAAAAGGCACAGCGAAAGCAACTCTTGTGGTAAATCTGTTGATTGGCAACAAGTTTCTCCAGCGGGTAAACAGTCTTTAGGCAGGACACACATCTTTCCTGGGCAGGCAGATTAAATTTCTGTCCAGGGAAACACGAGTTATAACCATCTTATTAGCAATAAAATGTAGTATTTAGTATGAATAACAGATTTCTATGGTATAAAATCACATATTCCATACTAGCAGTTAGCAGACTGTCCCAAAATCTTTAAAGGAATTAAGTTCATATTCTATATTCTATCACAGACTAACTGTATTATTTTTACCTTTGTATTTGACTATTATGTATTTATTATTAACTAAATATAAAATATTTTTCTCCAGGTTGAAATTAATCTTTGTATGACCATAAATTAGTAAGCTTCTGTGTTTTAAATTAATAGAAATGGGTTTGAACACCACAGACCCTGGCCACTTTAGGAGGGTCCTTGTTCTCTGATACTGGAGTTTCAGCACTGGGATTTGTTGTTTGGACATGCTCTCCTAAAGGAAACACAAATAAATTACAGATCATCACTACACACTGTACACTATGTACTGTACTTATCCATTTCCATCCATTACAAAAAAAAATAAAAAATAAATAATAATAACAATAAAAAATGCATATAAAATAAAATTAAAAACAAACAAAACCCCTTAATTAAAAAAATGAACAAAGCAAGTTTTGTAATACTTTAAGACAGTGGCGATTCTACAGGGAAGGCTGACATGTCAGGACTAAAGAGCAATCATGAGACAATAATTGATTTTATGAAATGTACATAATACATATCTATTTTAGCACTCCAAGCATGTGATATTTAAGAACACTGTAAGATTGGTTAGTTTGTTAAACAATTAGTTCCCTATTCCCCACATTGGAAACTGTTAACCGTAACTCCTTATGTATAAAATCATCTTATAATTTCAGTATAGAATAGTAATAGAAAAATAATGGACTCACCATTGATCTTTGCACAGTTTGACTCGGGAAGTGTATTCTGCATCAAATCAGAGAGAAAGAACAATGATAAATATGAGTTAATATTGTGATAAACATATTTTATACATAATATGAAACGTTTGCTTTAACAAGTGTAAATAACCTTGAATTCATTCTTAGTACATTATTAAAGGAGGTTTGTCAATTGGTTTATTTATATATAGAAATAAATGAGGTACCACTTTCTGTCCATCACCAGCAGGTGGCGGAATTTCCTTGTGATCCTTGCATGGAACACTGTCCTCTGTTTCTGACTGGCTTGCCTAAAACAAAATGAAAATCACTCCAAATCAGCACACTTTAAAAATAATCCAGTAATGTATAAATAAAACAACATGATGAATTTGTTACATGTGGTTTAAGGTTAAGGTGCCTTTTCTGTGCTAGAGGGGAATTTGTCTTGGGCTCAAAATATTGTATACTTCCCTTAGCATGTATTTTTTATACAAGGTCTGGAATAATAGAAATGATGCATAAGGAATGGCTATGGCAGCCATATCATGTCACTGGTGCATCAGCATAGTATGAAAGGACGCCCATATAAATCGGCATCCGCTTCTTTTGTTTTCAGGAAGTCACTTTTTGTGTGTGCAAATTCACTGTCTGTTATGATGTCTCTTGCCCTCTAAGCTGTGTGAAAACTACATTGCAGTTGGTAGGCAAGGTTCACACAGTGGCAGGTCAGGCTGGTGGAGCCCTGTAAACCAAAACTTTCTGAGAATGCTTTCACCATTTCCTCTTAGTTGGACTGAGGGTTAAGGAGACAGTGAATAGAGCAGAAGATAACTTGCTTTAAACTGGATATTACAGTATATGCCCCCTTCACTTGGGTTGCTTTTAAGAGCTTTTTAATTTGCAGAGGCCTGGAGACAGCTTAGGTAGTGTGAATCTGTCCCTTCCTGATTGGAACTTCATTCTCCCTGGTTAGTTCTGTCACTAGAGGCTCTAACCTATATAATTGATTTTGAATCAGTCTGTTTGTGGGAGAGTCCCCACTAAAGGGTATTGAGTTGTGAAATTATTCTGTGCCTCTATGTATTTCACATGCACAAGAATAAAAACATGCTATTAACTGAATACATTTCAGCAAACCATATTCTTTGTATTTGTAATTACTGTGGACTGTGTATTGCAAACATACTCACAGAGCGTGGCACAGTGAAAGAAGCCTGTCTGCTGACCGCTAACTGATATTTCGCCATCCTGTCCTTGATAGAGCCACTGCGCTTCAGACTAGGCGTACCTATGACATAAGTTATTTATTTATTTATTTTTTGAAACAAAAAAACAAAAATAAAAATGAAAAATTTTCCTTTAGGAACTAGACATCATACAGAGAGATGAAACATCCGTTTTGACTGTGCATGTTTCTTAGTATTTACCTTTGTTGCCCATTTGTGTGTCCATGTCCTCTGAGCTGCAGTTCGCTTCTGTTTGCACCTGAGGAATAAGTACAAACCATGTAAACCAGTGACAGACTGAAAGCATCTGCCTCTATAGGACTCAGATATTTGTAGTGCGCACAACATTGGCATTCACATGAAAGCATAGAAGGAAAATGCACAACGTTGACATCAACTATGCTGTAACTATGAATCCACTGGAACATCTCCTGTAAAATCCTCTAGAACTTTAAAGACTGATTGGATCTCTGAGCAATTTCAAAATCATATTATGCCTGAAACATTTAGAACATGAACTTGTTTCAATAAACCAGGTTATATTAGTGAGGGAAAAAAAACAAGGGAGACAGATGGAGAAACAAACAGTGAAGTCTGTGGAAGGTTTTGCAGTCCTCCAGAGACCTGGTGGGATTTAAACAATATGTGCATACCAGTGGCATGACATCATCAATGGTATATAGCACAAGCATGAAGCAAACAGATGGGAATACTATAGCTGAGTATGGCATGTTTTGCATGTACCAAGGTGAGCAGGACAGTATGCATTAAGACTAAAACATTTTTGTAAGGTTCTGTCAGTAACCCTCCATCTGAAAACTAGCCATTAACTCACCACACATGGAGCCTAATTTATAAAGTATGCACAGATTTGATCTTAGAGTGTGGGTACGCTGAAATCTACGCCAAAGCTCATATTTGTAAAAATGTACTTCAAGTTTTTGAAAATGTAACCTGTTCTTGCAGCTTATTGTTCTAAATTACAGGCTTTAGACGATGACTGGTGATTTTTTTTATAAGTTCAAGACATTAATTAGGAGTTGTTTACAAGGCAGAGAGCTGAAACCATTCAGTTGCATGCAAGTTCAAGATCATTTGTGATTCATAGATTTCACATTTGAAAGAGAGGCGTAAATGCATTTTCTGCATGTACATTCATTCTATGAATCACACGTGGGCATATTTTAGAGATGATCGTAAGATCAAATTTAGGATGGTTTCTGTGCAACATTTTATAAATGAGGCCAATAGTGATTAAATTCCTCAGTTTATAAAATAGCACAAAAATAGTAAGCGCATAAGTGTAAACAAATGAATGTCTAGTGTTAAAACATACTCAAATATATAAGCACAGACACAAGAACTAATTCCGTGCCAGCTGTAGGTCTAGTTGAATATATTTAACATGCACTCTTTTGTTGTTGAGGTAAGAAGTGCCTTTAAACTGGATTTGTTCTTATTGAGATACAGTAAGTTGCTGAAATGCTTAATTGTAGCTATTATAAGATTAACTACAGCATTTTATAACACAACTGTCCATTAAAGGCAGCTTGCATCTACAATTCACATATTTAAGTGAAATGTGTTTAAAAGCAGAAATGTGAAGCTTGAATTTTTTGTTAAAATGCTTGTTTTTAATTTTGTATTTTGTTAGTTACTTGGTTTGCACAGGTACAGAAGCAAGTTTATTACACTAGTCTCGCATTAACACATATAATGTTTAAGTCTTGTGGCCAGTGGCATGCGATTTCCATCCCCCGATCCCCAGGACTCTTTTGTCTTTTCAACCAGTGTTTTAGGAGGCAAGATACAGCTCAAACAACTGCCTCACTGTGATGGAACAATAGACATACTTGTCTCTGCATCACACCCCTTTGGTTTGTGGAATATAAAAGACGATGACTCAGAGCCATAGTCACAAACTCCACCTAGCTATTGTTAAGTAAGACAATTAATATAGACCACATTAATAAATACAGTTAAAGGGCTGAATCTTCCTTGTTGAAATTCATTAAACATGCAAAGAACATGAATGGGCCTTTTTACTTTATTCAACAGAGAAATGTTATGGAATTGAAATGAAACCTGTTTTTGATTACTGGTAATACTGCGGCATTATTTTGGTCTTATGTTTGTCTAATAATATACCACATTTTCCTGTTCAGTTCAGTTTTAAAAAGCTTATATTAATGATGAAAGAAAGTAGGGGAAAAAGTTCTTTGTCCATTATCAAAGATAGTTTTAAGATAGTCTCTGTGAATCTGTCAGCAGCAAATGGGACAAGAAAGACGCTTTAAAAAGGGTAAGAGAAATTAGAATGAGACTGAATGAAAGAACAATACACTATGACATTATCTTTTTTTTACTATAGATACAGATAATTATTACTTAAATTTAATCAAAATGTTTTGCTTATCAAAATGTATGCTTAATGTTGTTTTGCAGCCCAAAAAAAAAGCCACCATACAGTCTGACAGCACCAACACTAAAGCTTGTTATTTTCGTCTCATGAAAAAATTTTAATAAAACAAAATTTAAAGTAAAATAAAGTCCTTTAGAAAATATTTAAGAACTACTTAAGAATATTCTACATATTTCAGGAAGGAATGTGCTTCCTTGAACCTGAAATGTGCTACAACATTCCTACTGTATAGACAACTTTACTCTTCTCACAATGTCAAATAAAACACTCATTGTCCGCAATGGCCCAAGTTTGTGGTATACGAGTTTGTAAGATGTTTCCACATATTAATTCTAATTTTATACAGGTATGGTTTTTGCTGTTGTTTTTGGATTTTATATTGTGTGCTACAGAGCTTCTTTATCTTCAAGCAAAATATTATTTAAAATATATATTTTTGAGGGGTTAAAAAAACTTTGATTTTCTACTGTGCTTTCCTTATCTAAATAACTGCAGCTTATTGCAAAGACAATGTTAGATTCAGTGACTGTTTCAGAGAGCAGACTGCTATCTCAACACTAAGATGGAATGAGACATTCCAAAAGAGTCCAAGGAATCAAGTAGGAATGTGAGCACATGCCAGGCCTCTAGTTATGACAATGGGGGATGGGAAGCCCACTTAGCCCAGAAACATAAATCCATTGGACACATATCCATATCAAGCTGTTATGGACAGGTAAATTGATTAAATGTATGAATAATGAATAAGATCCATCTGAACTCAATGATATAATTATTACATTTGATAATTATATGATAAAGTTATTACAATTGTATTTCTAAAACTATTTTGTGTCATTGATTCATTAACAGCAATTTTGCAATGTTAATTTTGCACAAAGCACCATAAAGTCAAATATAGAGAGTACAGTGACAGCTAATGACATTCTTTTGTGACTATCTCACCTTGGTTTTGCCCTTTTCATACATCATTTTGATGTTATTAAGGGGCATGGCTGGTTTCTCTGCAGGGGAACATGGATCGGATGCAGTCTTGTTTTCTTCCTCTTCTTTTGCACACTTCTTTTGTTTAGTCTCCATGTCTGCTTTTATTTTTTCAGGTTTTTCATGGGAGGTTGACTCTTGGGTCAGGCTGGGCTGTCGCATTAGTTTGCTTGAAGTAGCAGGTGGTTTTGGAGGATTGCTGGGTTTGCTGGAAGCAGCATGAGCTTTCAGGCTCACAGGTGCCACACTCAACTGAGGAGCAGATTTCTCCTGATTTGTCTGTTCCCAGCGTTTCTTCAGTACACTCAGAGCTCCTGATCGGAGAGGCAAACTGTCAACAGACTGAGAAAGAGTAAAAGTGATGAAATCTGCAACACCTGTGGTGGAATATTTTTACATGTTACAATGAGTGAGGCTTCTTGTCGCAGTGTTAGAGTTTTTCCAGAGAGTTGCTATGTGGTTCCTACCTACAGCTACGAGTACTGCTTACAAGAAAATTAATAGTACACATATCCTCAATAACATATACCTCTCCTGTATTATGTATATCATTCATATCTTGTTGTATTAAAAAAAAAAATCTAATCTCAGATTTTATAGTCCTAATAATAATCACCCTAGATAACAATTCTGCATACTATGGGCAATCTTTCAACCATCTTCACTTGTCACTTGTTGAAAGTCCAAATCTATCCAATCCAAAACCATTTATATTTGTCTACAAACCTCATTTAAATAATTTAAGCATATCCCTTGCAGGCTTATTATCATTATCTAAAACTATTTAAATAATAATATTAATAATAATAATAATCATAGTAGTAGTAGTTGTAGTAGAAGCATAAAAGTTTTTAAAGTTTGAAGTTTCTGAAGTTTGTTAAAGCAGTAAAATTACTAAATGGAAATTAATGCTAAAACTGAATTTGACGGTTAGTGTACATTAGACACAAAAGAATCATTACCAATCAACTAACAAAACATTTGAGAGTTAAAAAATTAATTTTAGGAAATTTTCTTTGGAACAGAAGTGTCAAGGTAATTCAACTCCATGGCAACAGAAAAATGTTTGAACATGACAAGACATGGGACAAAACCTCTACACAAGGCTACTACAACAGTCCAGGAAAACTCACCACATTTCCACAGTCAAGGTTTAATCACTACTAGAGCACTCACTAAATACCCAATAATGACACACTGCCCCCAAACTACTATAATTTCATCAAACATTACTACATTACTGCTTTAGTACAAGAATTCAAAAATCAACTTTTTTATAGTTGTTGTTTTTGTTTTCATTGTGTATTACATCACCGCTATCAACATGCCGAGCAGAATGCATACACAAAACTCTTCTTTTTAAAAATGTTGAAAAGGTCCAATAAACAATTCAAACAAAGAATGGCTGTCTTCTACCGCATAATGTCTCACTACTCCAAGTCAAGACAGGCTCAGTAGATAGAGGACTGCATTCATGCAACAGTCTTTGTGAAACCATGCTGAAACAAGACACCAGAAAGAGAAATTGTAGGAGATGAGAGGAAAGACCTTGATGGACAGGGCGCTCTTTATGTCTTTTCTCTGTTCTGCTTTCTCCGAGCTCCTTGGGCGCTGGACATCAGTGATAAAGCTCTACCAGATGTGCAGTAGGCAAGAAACTTCTAAGAACTAGTCCAGCCCAACTGAACAGCCAACATGAAGGAAGGAAAGAGAGAAGTGAAAGGAAAAGGGGGGAAAGAGGGAATGTGTGTGAGATGGAGGGGTGGGAGATGATTAAAAAGCGCCTGCAGTGAAACCTGCTTACAGGAAATGATGCATGTGATGCAATTTAACTCTTTCCTGTCTATTTCATGAGGATACATAAGGCTGTAAAAGGTAAGAAAGAAAAGGGAAGAAAAAACAGGACATGAAGACTGCATATAAACTAATGTGTTTTGGTGGCTAACTACTGGGAGCTAAAAGTAAACCAAATATCATGACATTGACTAGCCTTCTAAAAGAACTGAAACAGACAATGTCTTGCACTGATTCTGATGTTTTAAAAGTCAAATGTGTAAAAAAAATAGTTAAACCAAAAATTATAAATCTGTTATTATTTACTCAACCCTCATGTCATGTCTTGTGAAACACAAAAGTAGAAATGTTAATTAATTTATTATCTTTTTCATATAACAAAATGTAACCCACAGAGACTGTATGGGGTTTGACATTACAATAAATTCTAGTAAAACCAGTAAAACTTACTGTTTTTTTCTTCTCTGCACTTGCCTCCTCAGCAGCTTTCTGATATCTGGAAAAAAAGGAAAAGGAAAAAGAATAAAAAGAAAAGTATAAGTACATGTTAGGTATCACAGTCACAGTCAAGCTAAACATTTTTGATCAACATTAGAGTACATTTTTCTCTTTTGGTTTAATATACACAAACAATTATAAGTATTTCCCTAAAAAAAGTATAAACACATGGTTTAATCAAAACATTGCCCGTCTGACATAACATGGGTTTTTTGGGGCTATACTATAGTGGAAGGTCACTAGAGCATTCTCAGGGGACATCGGTTGGTTACAGCTCAAAAAAAAGCAAAAAAAGCAAAAAAAAAAAGCAAGCTGGTCCAAATGTATATGTACAATGGCTGCCCCCTACTGGCACTAGCAGCAAGCATTTGTCATCTTTCCTTTCCTTGTTCTCACTTGTGGGCCATAAGAATTATCTACAACCAGTGTTGTAGATAAACTGCTTTTACTATGAACAAAATTTATTATATATATATATATATTACTTTTTCAAATCTTCTTGATTATCCTACAGTTATGTTCTGTAATGACAGCAAATAGAAGCTTTGTGAAGAAGCAATTTCAAATAAGTAACGCCAGTTAATTTTTTTCCCCCATTTGTTGATTGACAAGTCTCCTGTCGGGAAATTGGGAATAAGCATGATGTTACTGTACTCTAGACTAAATGTGAACATGCATTAAGTCACAAAAAAAAAAAAAACAGATTCAGTATTCCTCAAAATGAGTAAAAACAGTGAAATGCAAACTCAGAATATGATGCAACCCTGCAATAATTGAATATGTTAAATAAAACAAATATCGTTTATGTATTTAATTCCATTTTATTAACCAGTGTCTTTGCTGCTGACCTTCAATGATGCAATTCAACCATACTAATAAGCAAAAATTACTTTAGATAAACTAATATTTGTGCTTATTTTTATTTTTTTTTGTTTAATAGCTGAAGAGTGATCTCCTGCATAAATGTGCATTTCTTTCAGCCTGAGGTGAATTCATTTCACTTTTGGTGTAAAAGGGCTTTTACATTAGAATTGTTTTATATTAAAAACAAAGAAGCAAGCACTGTCTAGATTTAAAAAGTAGCGCAAAAGTAATGTAACACATTACTTTCCATAAAAAGTAACTAAGTAATGTAATTAGTTACTTTTTTCAGGGAGTAACGCAAAATTGTAATGCATTACTTTTAAAGTAACTTTTCCCAACACTAATGACTAGAAGCTTTTCAGCACAATTTACTTTGTGTCCATCTGGTGGTCAAAATGATGGAAAGCATCTACAAAACTAACATTACAGATGCTGGATTTATGTCTGGTTCTGCAGCTGACGTTCCATGAACATTTAATTTTCTTTTAAAGAAATAATAATCATTGGTGAAGTGATTAAGTTGGTTTGAAATATGAAATGAATAACTCATAAATTTCTAAACAACATATGCAGTCTATCTATTTTAATAATGCCCCAGTCTCTCTGCTGTAAAATCTTGATGTTGGGCAAAAGAATGATTTTGTGTGTTTTCTCTTGTCATAGTTTCAGTTGTTGTGTTGATATTTTAATGTTATGACAATTTTTTAACTGTTTGGACCATTTTCATTATATTGCTAATGAATGGCAATCCTACTAGAAATCCAGGTTGTCTTTTTATTGTGTCTCTTGTGCCTCTTTTTAATTAGCATTAGTCTGGTTCCCTCAACAAAACTGATTGCAGAAAATATGCTTAAATTGCATGTGACCAAAATAATATGTGTGACCATCAAAAATGTATGATTCTTACATTTGTTGTTCATCAAGATAATTTTACAAATACATACATATATATATATATATATATATATATATATATATATATATTTTTTTTTTTTTTTTTTTTTAATTTAAATATTCCCTATAGCCATGTAATAAGCACTGATAATATGAATAGAAAAAGTGAATATGACTTACTTGGAAAAGCGCTCAGTGATGGCATTGTTCTTGCCACGACTCCCAACCAATGAGAGCTCTCTGGCTGTGATCCGTAAAGACTGTGATGCCCACTGTTTCCTGCTAAATGGCCCCACATCCATCTCTGCCAAACAGAAAATGGAAGAGCAAATGTGTAAAAGGTAACATTGAGAAATTTAAAACTATTTTTGTGTACAACGAACAGTAAAAAAAAAAAAAAAAAAACAGTTCAGTGTTTCCATTAAAACCTAAATTCTGTATGCAGCTAATCTACCTGAATGTAAAATTACCCCAATGTGTCACCCACTGTGTTAGCACTATTTGGGAACAACCATTTATAATGGTGTCTGACATCATCAGGTGCAATAATTCAAATAACAAGTGTACAGCCATGGAGTCAGAGGACAAACAAAGCCAAGCTCAAAATTTTAAGCTGATAGTTGAATATATCCCTCAGGACTATGTATATTACAATTTGGAATATTACAGTTTGTCTCAATTGTTGTAGAGATGCATTCATGTACTCCTGTCCATCCGAGTTCGTTCTTTTGAGGTAGCCTCAATTTTCATATCTCATTCTTAGAATTGAGAAACAACCATATCACAAACCAACCAAAGTCCCTCCTGTCTATAGGACTACATTAGGACCCCAAGTGATCCCACTGACCTTTAATGGGTTTTGTTTTATAGTGGCTGATTATAATTCATAGTAAATCGTATTATGATATACACTGACAAAAATTATAAACGCAACACTTTTGTTTTTGCCATTTTTCATGAGCTAAGACTTAGCTAAGATCTAAGACTTTTTCTATGTAAACAAAAGGCCTATTTCTCTCGAATATTGTTCACAAATCTGTCTAAATCTGTGTTAGTGAGCACTTCTCCTTTGTCAAGATAATCCATCCACCTCACAGGTGTGGCATATCAAGATGCTGATTAGACAGCATAATTATCACAAAGGTGTGCCTTAGACTGGCCACAATAAAAGGCCACTCTAAAATGTGCAGTTTTATCACACAGCACAATGCCACAGATGTCGCAAGTTTTGAGGGAGCGTGCAATTGGCATGCTGACTGCAGGAATGTCCACCAGAGCTGTTGCCCGTGAATTGAATGTTCATTTCTCTACCATAAGCCATCTCCAAAGGCTGGACCTCCACATCCAGCATCTTCACCTCCAAGATCGTCTGAGACCAGCCATTCGGACAGCTGCTGCAACAATCAGTTTGCATAACCAAAGAATTGCTGCACAAACTGGTCTCGACCTGACTGCAGTTCGTCGTTGTAACCGACTTGAGGTGGCAAATGCTCACATTCGATGGTGTCTGGCACTTTGGAGAGGTGTTCTGTTCAGAGATGAATCCCGGTTTTCACTGTACAGGGCAGATGGCAGACAGCGTGTATGGCGTCGTTTGGGTGAGCGGATTGCTGATGTCAACGCTGTGGATTGAGTGGCCCATGGTGGTGGTGGGGTATGGTATGGGCAGGCGTATGTTATGGACAACAAACACAGGTGCATTTTATTGATGACATTTTGAATGCACAGAGATACCGGGACGAGATCCTGAGACCACTGCTTGGGCACCACTACAGGAAGCAGAAAGTGTCCGTCTTCATGTCTTCAAGTCTTCAAGTCTTCATGTCTTCTTGTCTCACCCAAATCTTGCAGATCAGTTAAATCACAGCTGAAGTCAAAGATGACTTACTGTATATCTGCAGTGGCTTCTGACCTATGACCCTTATTTGTCATGAACAACTGTGTCTACCAAAAAACCTCAAAGAGATGGATGTTAAAAATGAAGTTTTGTTCCTGAATTTTAAACTGAACTGAAGTTGCAAACAGAACAGGGTAGAAGAATTCAGAAGATGCAATACCTGTTTTTCAAATTCAAATTTAGTTGAATTACAATTCAGTAAATTACTCTTCTTGACATTCCAATTCAACTACAATTCCAGCCAATTCAATTAAAATTCCAACTCCAATGAATTGAAAGAGTGTCAATAGATGCATTATAATATATGTTTTTTATTAAACATGAAAAGGAAACATCAAACCAAAGGACAAGAGAAAAAGTTTACCTGTATTCAAAATGTAGTAACTTGTTTAGAGATAGTAGACTTGGTAACCAATATAACCACTGTTCCCCTTCTAGGGAACTCGCGCTGTGTTCTCTAGTGGACACTTTGAGGACTGCCGCCAGCAGGACCAGTGTCTGAACACATGTGGAAAAAATACCAATCCTATTGGTCCACGTGGCCCGTGATGGCATGGTACTGGCCCAGAAGTATAAAAGGGTGCCTGCTAAACATGCCACCAACTTTTGTTGTCTTTAAGAGCTGTCTGTTTGACAGTGCATGTGAAGGTGTTATGGAGAAACCAAGGCAAGTGAGCATTTTAGAAAGCGTGTGCCTCCGTGCCCGAGGACTCTGACAAACGAGGACACACACGATCTATGCATTACATGTCTTGGTGAGGAGCTTGCTCGTTCGGTGCTCGAATGCGCTCGTTGTGAGTATTTTCAATGAGTATTTCCAATGAATTTGTCCATCTTCTCGAGAGATAAGGGATGCGTCTGCTACCGAGGCATGGTAAAAACCCAGATCACAGGGTTTGCAGATAGAACTTGCAGAAAAGTTTGAGAGAGTATGGACCCTTTTAAAGCTTCCGCTGTGAGCTTGAGCACCCGGTGGGTTCCAGACGCTCTTTTGGGTCATTGGACACCGTGGACAGCATTGAGCATGCACATTTAGTGTTATGCACTCATTGTAATGAGTCACAATGTCAGTGCTCCACTCGCGTTTGTTCCTATTCCTGAATTCTGAGGGATGTGGGACAAAGCATTTGTGTCTCGTGGCCCTGTTCCCCTGTTGCCGCAGCCCCTCTCTAAACGGGGGCGGAACTCTATTCAGCCTGGCTGTGCCTCTCTAATATGCACATTATTGTGTGTGGAGAGTCTCGCTGGGTGTGGATATATTTTGGAACATAGTTGTGTGAGAACAACTGTATTCCCAACTTGATTATGGGGAATGTCCCTTCCTGTGTAAAGCCAGATGGGATTAAGAATGAGCTGCCTTCCCAGTCTGTGGGTATTTTTAATTGGGCAGTCCCTCTGAATCCTGCTTATTAAGTGTGGGCTGAGTAGACTGTTCCCCCTCTTCAGGGCTTTAAGTGAACAGCCCCTGCTCAGACTGTAGCTGTCTGTGGATAGTTATGCTCCAGCTCAAACTTACTTTACTCTGGAATATAGCGGCCTGAGGGCAGCCATGTTCTAGCCTGGCTTCAATGACCAGGTTGGGTTCCCCTTGGCACAAGCTCTCTCAAGCAAGTGCTGAATCCTTGCCCAGGAAACTACTATTAAGAGGTCTTAAGAGTTAAGAGGTGGTCTCCTTGAACCTCTTGCCTAGACTGCGCTGTCTCCCCTGTTTGGGTTTTAAGTAGATGGTCCACTTTCCATGGTCTGTGTGATCTTCAACCTTCAAAGAATAGCTGTACTCCAGCTTGGTGACTACTCCCCTTACTAGGGTATTTAAGTAGTGGTCTCCTTGAGCCCCTTGCCTAAACTGTGTTGTTTCCCATTAGGGTTTTCAGGTAGATAGCCCACTCTCTGTGGTCTTGGCAATCTTCACTTAGGACCCTTGGGGGATAGCTATTTGATTATAGCTGTGTGCCAGCTTGGTGAATGCTCCTCTTGTACTGAAGTATTTAAGTAGTGGTCTCCTTGAGTCTTTGCCTAGACCGTGCTATCTCCCTGTTAGGGTTGTAAGCAGATAGCCCACTCTCTGTGGTCTGGGCAGTTTTGTGCCCAGTAATATTGGCAGTATTGGTAGATAGCTCACATAGTATAGATATCTGAGGATAGCTGTGTTCCTAACTTGATTTGGATGTCCCTCTTTCATCTGAAACTGGGTTCCCCATTTCTGCCAAGCTATGAGAGTGGCCTGGGGCATCAGCGGCTTGCCCCATTTCTGAGAAAATGGTAAGGTGTATGTCTGTCACTCCCATGGTACTCTCCCACCAGGTGGATGCACCACAGCATGTGATAGTTGGCATTTCATTCCCCAAAATGTCCACTAGAAGACGCAGTGCATGACCATGCAACCATGTAAACTAAACATATTTCTGATGTTGATTTGTGTTATTACGAGCATTGTTTTTTTCTGCAAGCTTTATTTGGTTTGAGGTTCAAATATTGTGACTTCATGCTACGAGAGCTTCCACTGCATATAGCCTGACTTTCTTTACTTTTACTTTTTTTTTCTTTACTTTTTTTTCTTCCATAAATGGATTACTGAGGGTAAGGCAAAAACATGTCTAGAAGATGTATGTACTGATTTTGTTAATTTTTGTTGTTTTAAAAAAAAAAGTTATATAGCGTAGCTTTATTTTTTTTTTATTGAAAAAGAACACACCCGCAAAGCAAACTCTTTTGTGATCAATGTATTTATTCTACTTATTGACTGATTCATTCATTAAATGAATGGCAATGATTACATAATCACAGCCACACCAACAAGGGCAGCAACTATTAACAGTGAGACACCGAAGACTTTGACCTGAGAGGTGCGACTGACAGACTGAAAATTTGACTAAACCTAATGCTATTTATCAGTACAAATATATACATCAACACATATCATATAGTAAAACTATATCAACCATTTGTTGATTAATATAGTTTCAAGACAACAAATATGAGGAAAAAAAGACTGCATATAAAATAAAGCAAAAAAATCTGAATGTTTGCATACAAAAAATTATTATTGTTTTACTAACATTAAAGTGATTCATCCAAATTTACCTTTCATTGGTTTATCCCGCTGTTAATATATGCAGTGTCTTGATATTCTGTAGTCTGCACTTTTTCTGTGTGATTTTATGTCTGACTTTCCTGGCTTCAAAGCAGTGAAAATACTTTCCAGTCTCACTCACTTTCTCAGTCTAAAACAATGGCCAAGAAAAGCATCAAATGAAAGTCTACAATTTGGCAAACAATGAACAAAGTGAATATAAAAAGTCATTTTATCCTCACAAAATAAGGAGAAGAGAGAGAGAAAAATATGATGATTTACTGATTAAGTAAACAGACTGAATGATAATAAAACATAATTAGATTGAAAATAATAAACAGCCCCATCACAGGAAATAATGGGTTACTTTTTGTCTCAAATAAACATATACTGAATATTTGCATTTCAGATGTCAAGTTTCCTTTAGAGCTGCAAATAATGACCTTTGATCGTACACTTTGATAAACTTCCTCAGCAATGATTGACATAACCACTAAATACTGAATCATCGAAAAACAACACAACCTGAATAGCAGTATATGATATCATGTGCATCAAACAGTAACCAGGATGGAACAAAGTAAATATTCCTACATGCACCAGAAAAAACAAACAAAAAAAAGTACAAAAGCTGCCAGTGGGACAGTGCCTATTCAAAAGGGACTAATACGTACCATTTAGGTACTAAGTACATACCCTTTAGGGGCAAATAAGGCACAAAAGTGCAAAGGTGTACTGCCTAATCTTTTGTACATTTATTTATTTATTTATTTATTTATTTAAGTTTTATTTGAGAGTAGGACGATTTGACATTGGGAGTTTTTTGACATGCCCTAACTGTATTGACCCTGATTAAGCCGCAGTCGCACTAGACTTTGAGCATGCGTTATTTCCTTCGGATGCTGCAGCGGTCGTGATATGATGTCATGCTCTGGAGCATCTTTTTTTAACACATGACAAATAATAATACATCTAAAATGTAAAAACATACAATCTATTACAATCTATTCCCACAGTGCTGCAGTTTTTAATTTATGTTCTTTTCATTCAGCTTAGAGGTCATAGTGTGATGTATCGATCTGCTGTTGGCCACACGGTGTCACGGGATGCGAATTGACAGATCGTCATTTTCCCTTCTTCCCTTCTTCCTCGTCTGGAATCATTTAGAGCCATTTGAAGCTGCATTTAAACCGCATTTTGGAAGTTCAAACTTGGGGGCATCACTGAAGTCGACTATATGGAGAAAATTCCTGAAATGTTTTCCTCAAGAAACAGAATTTCTTATCGACTAAAGAAAGAAAGACATGAACCTTTGTGCATCTTCAAAACAGAAATAAAGACACTTCGAATGGAACCTGTGACTTCTCCATTAAAAGTTCTTGCAACCATTTTTCTAGCTTCCATTTTTACCATTTTTAATACGCTCTATGAATGCATATTGATAGTGTATAAAAGCATAAATGCTCATCAAATAAAGCAATTGTGTCTCTTTGAAAGACTTAAACTACTTGATTCATATGGATAATATTTTCTTGGCATTTTTGTACTAATGCATGAAAGTTTTGGTTATGTGAACTTTCAATGCAAACTTTCAATTAAAAAAAAAAAAAAATTGAGAATATTTTAATACCTAAGATGCACATAAGTTGTAAGCTTTGGATGAGATAAGGGTGAGTGAAAGACAGAATTTTCATATCTAGGTGAATTATTCATTTTACCCTAACACTAAATCTACCATTGAATCCTCAGTAACCGCAAATGTTAGTTTTGTAAGTTTTGCAAAATGTATGTACATAATAAGTACTTTTTACCACATGCTTAATTATTAAAGCTAAACACTGTAAGATAAAGACACCTTAATTAAAGTACAATCCAATTATCTTTTTATATATATATTTTTTTTAATGAATAAATATAAATTCTGATAAATTATCAATATAAATTCTAAACCATTTCTTTACAGCATTCTGTTTACAGACCAACAATAACTACATGAATAAAAAGGAAAAAAAAAAATTAATTAAAAATAATAAATAATAAATAAATATATATATATATGTTGTACTAGCTATTCAGTATTCAGTGTTTGCTAGATTTTTGATGTAGATGTTAAAACAAAAAACAAGTGTTTTAGCACTTGGCAAGTGAAAGAATTTGACATGAAACAAACACAGTGTGACATGAAAGTGAACTAACCCTTATAAGTTCATTGATATGACCTCAGATAGATAGATAAAACTAGTCAACTAAATCTTTTTTTTTTTTCTTTTTTTTTCTTCAAAGTGTTTAAATGGTTGTCTGTCAAGTCCTGTGACATTCAACAACACTAAGATATGGCATGTCACAAAGACTTCCTTCTTCCTAGAAAAGTCTGGTGGTCAAACTGGATCTTCACCTGACATGGTGAACACCGGCTGACAAAACAGCTGCTAAACTCCTACTTCAGTTACTTAATCTGTTTAATGGTAACAAATACTGTGTTTAAACCAAAAGTATAATCTAAAAAAAAGTGTAAATTTAGCAGATGCCTCTTTTGTTCACAAAAAAACACATTTTGGAAGATCATCTATATTCATCACAGGTCAATGAGTACAGACCCACCTCTATAATTCAAATGCAGTTCGTCCTGTCTTCAAAGGTTTTGGACTTCAGTGTCTTTTCTTAATCCAGCCAGCAAGTTTTGATTATGAATAATCAGACTTCCAGTGTGTCACCTGATTCTGGAGAAAACTCTATGATATCTGACACTCCTTGTGCTTGTGTAGGAGTTTGTCCCATGTGACTTTAAAAGGGGTGGAGTCTGGAGAAAGGTCCACTAGCAATGGTGGAACTGTTATCATGTGACAATACGCACCAGTGCACCCGGGCATTGTATGTCACCTGGCAGGTGTGTTTTGAATGGGTGTGTGCGCGCACTTGTGTTATTCCTGGAGTATCCACTTTCTTGCTGTTCTTTGCAAATGAGTTAACTGAGCAAGTCATGTCAAACAGTAGCTTAAGAGATGACTGACACTTTCTGTATCTGAATATAAACTTTCAAACAATCCGGATACAGGGTTGAAATGCACAGTGATGTTTTGCCTTTTATTGCTTTCAAATCAACATATTAAGCTCACCAAGAAAAAGACCAATATACTAATTCAGATTTCAATGTACTATCCATTTAAATTTCTCAAAAAACTTTACTTAGAGTATATTAGAATACATTCCCCCATTATAAGTGGTGTTTGGTAAGACAGTTATCAGTATTAATAATGCTTCTATACTGTAGATTTTGTTTAAATCCCTCTGGCCAAATCATTAAACTGTAGTGCAGTTTAAGCAGATAGATTGGTAAATAAGACCAATTTACCATAATAAATCATTAACAAATATTATGAAATGCTTAAGTCCATGGTCGAAGGTAATAATGATTAGTAAACATTTATAAACATTTAAAAATGATAGTTTCCACTTAAATAGGGTACTGCAAAACCAAAAATGAATACATGATTTCTAATGATGTGTAAATAGGGTGAAATTAGATCATTTGAGACACTGTTTGTCACTAAGATGGCTGTTCATAAGGTATTAATGATTAGTAAACATTCATAAACATACAAATGATGAATAGTTTCCACTTCAGATTGGATACTGCAAACCATGAACGAATGATTAGCAAATCATTTGTAAAGATGTGTAAATAGTAGAAGTCCACTCAACAAACACATACCAAATATATGACCTGAGTTTTGTTTTAAACTTTATTGTGTTATCCTTGACAAATTGAATGCCTTCGCCTTTACAGACTGTGATTATGAGAGAATTAATAATATGTTAACCTGAATTATCTGAGATGTGCTTAAAATTACTAATTAAGTTTCTACGACCGCAACATTTGTAAATGTTTTAAAAAAAAACATTACTTAGTATATGAACAGAGGTTTAATGACATTTGTTAGCATTCAAAAGTACATTAACAAATAAGGTAGTCACTGTATAATTGTAACGTCCACGATTTCATGCCAGTGCCTTCAGAGGTGGCAGCTCTTGCTGCAGAACCTCCTGAGGAGGTGGCGTCCACTACAAAACCCCCTAAGGTGACAGCTTCCACTACAGAACCTCCCAAGGGGGTGCCACCCATTCATGAACTCTGATAGACTGCCCTATCACAGCCAAGAAGGCCGTTCCTCATCTTGCTGTGCTCTATGATCCAGTCCTGCCTGATCCACTTTGGTGGATCCCTGCTTGGCTGTGCTGGTCATCTGTTCCACTGTGGGGATTTTTACTCCTGTCTTTTACTTCAGTCTGCTAGACTGACCTCATGGCTGCCTGCTCTGCCTGCTCTGCCTGCTCTGCCTGCTCTGCCTGCCCTGCAATGGCTCCCTGCTCTGCCTGTTTGACTCTGCTTCACGGTCCAGGCCCACCTCTGCTCCATGATCCAGGCCTGCCACTGCTTCACAGCCCAGGTCCTCCACTGTTCCACTGTCTGCCACTGCTTCATGGTCCAGGCCCACCATGTCTCCACTGCCAAGGTCTGCCATTGCCCCATGATTCTAGTCCTGTTCCTCTGCATGGGCCTGGCCCTCCGTCCCTCCCCCTGTTTTGCCTCAGCTCCACCCTCCTGGACTTTGGGATTTGGGTTTTGTTTGGACGTCTGGAGCCGACCTTAGAGGATGGACATATAATGTGGGTTTTGTTCATGTTCATGTTTTCAAGTCTTTTATTTTGTATTTGATTTTTGCTGTTTGTTTCTTGCTTCCCTTGCCCTCTTGTATTCCTGCTATTGGTTGTTCATGTCATGTGTCTGTTTGCTCATTGGTTGGTTTGGTGTCATGTGATCCCCATTGTTTGCTATAAGTAGCCCTCATGTAGCCATTGTTCCTTTTCGTGTATTTAAGTGTGTACCTGCTGTTGGTGAGTTTGTGAATTTGTTCCTGTTCCATGCCAAGTCTGTTCATGCCAAGCCAAGTCTGTCCATGCCAAGTCAAGTCTGTTTATGTCAAGTCAAGTTACGTCTATGTTTGGGTTATGTTTGCATTTTGGATATTCACGTTTGAATTACAATAAACTGCACTTGGGTTCGTCCACATCTTGCCTTCAGTGGACATTCGTTACAATAATTTCTATGTGAAATCTTTTAGATTTTGAAAGATGCATGAACATATAATTTGAAAGTTTAATTACATTTGTAAGCATTTCGATTTACATTAAATAAAGATCTGTTAAACATTATATAATGTTAATAGTCAATTAGAAAACATTATCTCATATTTCTAGCTATGTGAATATTAACTAGTAAATATTATATAATGCTTGTTAATGATTTATCAATGAAAGTTATTATAAAGTGTTACATAATAATAATAATAATAATAATAATAATAAACAGAACCTCAGTACAGAACCTGTCCATGTGTCTCAGGCCATTCGATTGGACTTGTCTGCTGACTTTGATACTGTAAACCACCAGATCCTCCTGTACAGCCTTTCTTACTTGATGTCACAGGTACAGTACTGCGGTGGCTTCAATCTTACCTCACAAGCAGATTTTTCAAGGTTTTATGGAGAGAGTTTGTGCTCCCTTCCTTTTCACCATGTACACATACTGGACACAATCATAAACGCATATAGCTCCTCCTGAAATTAGTATGCATATGATATGCAGTTTGTCATTTCAACCTGCTGAAATTACCCCCATATAGTTCCTCTGCTGGCCTTTCAGGCATCTTGACTTGGATGAAAGAGCACCACCTTCAGCTCAACCTTGTGATAACAGTGCTCTTTGTGTTGTAAGTAATATTACTGATCAATTGGGCTCTATAACGCTAAGTCCAGCTAGGACAGCAAGGAGCCTGGGGGTAGTGTATAACAACCAGCTGTACTTTTTTCACTCCCATTTCAAAATTAGCCCTATCATTTTCAAACTCAGACACTTACTTCCAAAATACACTGCACAACTTCATCCTTTCCATGCTTCTCTGGTGAAATGAGCTGACAACCTCCAACTGATCTGCAAGGAACATCACAACTGAATCTTATGCAAGTACTAATAGACAACTAACCCACAAACTCCCTTCTTTCCTTTCCTTTCTAGCTCCTTTTTTACTTAGACTACAACTGGTTTTTCCCACCTAATGCTGGTGTGTTGTTTCCTGATCTTCAAGCAGAAAGTGATGTAAGCAAAATTTTACTGAATAACATCAACCCACAAATGATTTGTGATGCAGCCCCATAAATCACACTGTGCTTGTTTGCTTAGGCCAAAGGTTTTGACCAACATTTTTTTTTTCTCCACTTTTCTCCAAGTTTGAGTTACTTGCTACTCTCACCTTTTGACCTCTTTAATTGGGGTTTAATAGACATTTAAAGATCACAAACACGATCACTGCCGCTGACCTAAAGAGAGCCACTGTCATGTATATGAATGAAGCAGTTTCACATTTTTTATAACCACACAGTTCATTATTTCTGTTACAAACATTCAAATAATCATAGAAGTACTGGGATAAAAGTTCATAGTCTGGATATAAACTCTGATATGTCAAAATAGAAAATCATCCTTTTGAAAGTTAATTTGACATTCCAAATAATGTTAAAGATTTATCGATTACATTGTTATGCCAGTAGATGGCGAAAAGGGGCTGTTAATAATGCACTTGTCTTTGATCATTCATTCAAAAACACTTGCTGCGTCCGAAATCGCATACTTCCCTACTATATAGTACGCGAAAAACAGTATGCGAGGCGAGTAGTATGTCCGAATTCATAGTATTCGAAATTCAGTAGGCGAGAAGTACCCGGATGACCTACTGCTTCCGCCCAAATTCTGTAGTACGCATACCATGGACACTTTCCTATCCCATGAGGCTCCGGGAGAGGATGCGTTATATTCGAAAAATGGCGGAAGGTGGAGACGCGGCTCATTTCAAGTGTAAGTACCTCAGGAAAAAACGTTGTTTATTGTGATTAAATTACACTTGTTTAACACAATCTAAATAAACGGATGACTTATTGAAAATCGAAACGTTATTTGATAAATAATCTAGAAGCTGTCTACGAAGGCGTGATCTGCGAGCAGCTGACCAACGCCTTCTCTGAGCTGGTGCCGGTGTTCGTGCAGTGGAGCAGTCTCTTTAAATTTTCGCGCTGTTGTGACGACGCATGACACGTGACAACATCAATATGGCGGATGTAGTACGTCCGAATTCCATTCATACTACCCACATTCATACTATATAGAACGTACTTTTTAACGGTCGGGTAGTACGTTCATATTTAAATGTAGTACCTACTTAAGCAGTATGCGATTTCGGACGCAGCTACTGATTCATCAAGTAATGAACCAAGTAAATCTGGAGTGAATCACTGAATCATTTATTTATGAATTAGAACCACAACTTCCATTTAAAAAAACAACAACAACAACCCAATTTATCCAGAATCACGCAGCTCTATTTTGCAAACAGCTCTTAAGTGACTCTTGTTTTTATGTAGCCTGTTGATTTTTGTTCATGGTATTCAGCTGCAACTAAATGTTTAGCAAAAAAGAAACAGAATAATTATGCATGATATCATGTTTTATTCACATTGGAATCAAAAGAGAATCGGAATCAAAAAGAATTGGAATCGATAAGCAGAATCAGAATCAGAATTGATAATATTCTAATGATATCCAACCCTAGCCAAGCTTTCTCTAGATATATCTCTCATGGCTGTACGTGGTGTATTCACTGCGTTTCAGTTCATTTTTGGCACGTTTCTAAATGAAGATCACAGAGACGGCAGAAAGCGCACACTGTTTGTTTTTTTTATTTTACAAAAACTCAAAGTTTTGTTGTTATTATGAGTGTATACAAATAAAAGTAGACCCTTTACAGATTCGAATGATGTATTGCTCTTATCTGTACGATCAGCTGACTTTCTCAGACCACATTGCTAAAACTATCCGGTCCTGCAGATTTGCTTTATTTAACATCAGGAAGATCAGGCCCTTTCTTTTGGAACATGCTACACAACTCCTTGTTCAAGCTATTGTTCTGTCCAGGCTGGACTATTGCAATGCTCTCTTGGCAGTTCTTCCAGCCAGTTCTGTCAAGCCTTTACAATTAATACAGAATGCGGCTGCAAGATTTATTTTTATTGAGTCGAAAACAACGCATATCACACCTCTGTTCATAAATTTGCACTGGCAACCAATAGTTGCTCGCATAAAATTCAAGGCATTAATGTTTGCCTATAAAACCACCACTGGCTCTACACCCCTTTACCTAAATTCTTTACTTCAGACTTATGTGCCCTCTAGAAGCTTGCGCTCTGCAAGTGAACAGCACTGTAACGTTGAGAGTGTGGAAAGAGTCTGGATTGGAGTGCCCTCTAGCAAAGCTCATGGGCACTTCAGCTAGACAATGTGAGAGAGCCCCCCACCAAGGAGCGGCTTTCAGATGCTCCAAATAGAGGCAGAACAGGGGGAGGGATGGAGGGCCAGGTCCATGTGGAAGTGGAGGAACAAGGAACTGAGGCAGAGTCAGCAGAGCAGAGAGACAGGGTGAACACAAATTCATGGACAAACTCTGTGGTCGGTTCAGGACTGGACAGGAGTTCAGGGGCAGCCCTTTTGGCTGTGGCAGGACAAGCTGGAAATTCACTGACAGTCTCCTTGAATGTGACAGGACAAACTAAAGTTTCAGAAAGGCCCTTCCTACCCAGAATGGGACAGCTTGGGATTGGCCATATTAACCATAGCAGGGCAAACAGAGAGTTCAGGAAAGGCCTCCTTGCCTAGGACAGGACAGACTGAAAGTTCATGATCAGCTTCTAGGGCCGAGAAGGGTAGGACAGGGGATTCACAGATGGTCTCCATGACCTCATCAGGACAGACAAAATGTTTATAAGTGGACACCCCTGTTTTGAGAGGAGCTAAAGCAAACACCACTACCACCTCTGGAGGTTCTGCAGTGGATGCCACCACCTCTGCAGTAGTAGCAATAGGAGGTTCAACAGACACAGATAGTTTGGAGACAGCACTCACAAAACAGGGGAACAGGGGTGACAGGGAACACCGTGAGCTCAGGAAAAAGTGCTGCTGTTGTCAGAAGAGGTATTGCAATGGAAGTTGCCACCTCCGGGGGAACAAGAGAGGGACAGGTTGAAGGACTGGGGCAGACTCAGCAACTAAAGTACTCTCTGGGCTAAACTTGGGATCAGGAGCCTTCTCTGGGCTAAACTCAGGAACAGATTTAGGAAGTAGAGTGGTCGCCACCACCTCTGGACATTCTGCAGCGAAGGCTGCCACCTCTGGGGAAACTAAGGTGGTGTGAAGAGAGAGAATGGCCACAGAGAATGGCCATAGCCATAACTGGCAGGACAGAAAGTACATTGTCTAATTCTGAGACTGACTGCGCTGTGCCTGGGGAACTGGAGTGAGTAGCGGCCAGGCAGCTTGGGAGTGTTGAAACTGTGTCACTTGAGAACGTTGAAACCGGGTCACTTGAGAATGCCAATGCTCTTTCTATATATAAAAAAAATGTTCTGTCTATAAAAAAGGGAATTAAGTCAAGTCAACTGGACATACAGTGGAACGAAATGTCGTGTCTCACAGGACCACGGTGCTACATAAATAATAGGGGTGTAATGAAACATGTATTTGTACCGAACCGTCACAGTCCAGACATCTCGGTTCGGTGCATGAGGCCTTACAACGAATACAGGCAATTCACCCTCAGTCCAGAAGGGGGCGCCCACAGTAATGCAACACTGTTTTATAACCTCCGGCAGAAGAACAACGAATGCCAGGACTTGCGCACTTAAAAACAAAGCCCACTAGACAGTGACCATATGCTGATTCTGAATGCATCTCTCACTGCCAAGTATAATGTTACTTTAAAGCCTTGCGCATTTGCGAAAGGAAGATTTGTGCTCTTGTATCCTACCTCTCTCATTCGGCACAAATCCAAATATTCCATAATATTTCCATATTTGATATGTATCTAAATGATAAACTATTATTTATTATGTAAATTATAGGCTTTGTACTTCAGTCGCGTTCCAACAGTGACAGAATGGGGTGGGCGCATTTGGTTCACTGTATTTTATTTTGATAAAGTAACGTTACCAACTGCGCTGTCATAGCAATGCTGGAAGCCTGGAACTTATGTTTTGTGTTTGTATGTGCGCTGGCGCAATTACTTACTGTTTCCTTATACCAGCAAAATCAACTTAAAACACTGTCATTTATTGTCTTATTAATAATGCATGACTGTAAAATGTCTTTTGTAAAATAAAGAAAACAAAGAGGATGTGGCTTTCTGCCATTTGAGTTTCCTTTCTATCACAAAAATAGACTGAAACTCTGCGTATATATAGGCTACATTATGTGTCACACTGTTTCCCCTTGTTTATCTGTTAACTAAATTAAATCAATTAGAAGTATTTATTCCTTGTATGTATATATGCACTGCAGATTATATATATTTAACATTATAATTTGATATAATATTTAGCATTTTCACATCTAGGTGGAAATTGTTTTAATTTGTGCTACAGTCTGGTTCTTACTTAACTTACTTAATGGTTCACAAAGAAAGGTGCAGTCCATAAGCAGTCTGTGTAAGATGGCTTTTTGGCCAGCAGCAACAGTCCTGGTTTAGTTCCACTGCAACAGGTACTCCACAGAGCACCTCACCACTAAAGAAGAATAAAACAAAACACTGCCAGTATCTCCAGCCCACTTCTCACATAAAAACTATTACTACTATTCTCTTGTGCACACAATAAAACACAACCCAACTCAAGTCAGTGTCACAGCACACAACAAAAGTAAAAGGAAAAGAAATACAGTGTCTATATGCTAGGATATTTGGCAATGAATTTCTGTCACAGTCTCTATTTGCAAACTGTAAGCGATGTGGAATAAACAGAGATCTTCATCTGTTGTCGCCACTGCTACGGCACTAGTGATGCGTAGTGCTTTATTTTTTAAGTTGCTTTGGATAAAAATGTCTGCTAAATAACTAAATGTAAATGTATGCTGTATGGGGTATTTCATATGTTATATGTGCAGCAGCAATATTTCTTACATGCTCACAGCAGCATGTTGTGGATATATTGGCAGTTGCAAGTCTTGCTACTTGCTCTGCCACAGCAGCAGTAGCAGCAACAGCACTAGCCTAGCAGATCTATTCTCCCATGACCAAACACATTTACGCTGTCATGTACATTACCATGCCAATCCCTCAGAGAGTTGTAATGAAAAAAAGTTAGGCAAATTATCATCCATGTGAAAACAAATTGCCTAATTAAAATGCAATTAAAAACTAATTAAATTAAACGGCATCTATTATGTTTTTTTTTTTTTTTTTTACAAGATTGGACTTGCACTGTAAAAAAAAAAAATGTTGAGTCAACTTCAAATAATATGTTACCCTGCTGCTTTAAAATTTTAAGTTGTCAACTCAAATAAGTTTAATCAACTTGAAATGTTAGGTTGTACTAAGTGACAACTTAGATATTTGAGTTGACTTTAAAAATGTGGTTTGTTAAACTTAGTTACCCAGCTGCCTTAAAATTTTAAGTTAAATCAACTCAAATATCTAAGCTGTCACTTAACATTTCAAGTTGACTAAACTTTTTGAGTTGTCTGAACTTACAATTTTAAGACACCCGGGTAACAAATTATTTTAAGTTGACTTAACAAATGGTTTTTTACAGTGTGGGTGTCCCCAGAATGTGTCTGTGAAGTTTCAGATCAAAATACCCCACAGATCATTTATCATAACGTGTGACATCATAACATCTCTTTGCACATCTACAGCAATAAACAATCGGTAGAAGCAACATGACTGAGAGTGAGAGAACCAGTGTTCAGCCATACATATGAACCAGAATCAGACACAAATTAAGAAGAGACTCCGGTAAAAGTAACAGTGTAAACATCACATAATAACCTTGAATGTTTCCCCCATCATATAATGCAATTTAATGGTCATAAAACAAGGAACAGATAGAAAGTCCCAGATAATCTAACACAGTACACAACCCCACAACATGTTACAACCCCAGATCACCAAGTTCCCCTTCAGGAACTAGAGCTGCGTCCGAAAACGCTATGGGAACTCCTACAGCAAGACCACGCTCTGAATACGTGTAATCTGGCCAATCGAAGGGCGAGACATCATGGGCGGATGACGTAAGCGACCAGCATAAAAGCACGTGCGGTGGAGCCGGCATCAGCTTCTGTCTTTCAGTGGAACGCTCTGTGTTTGTGTCTGTCACCCTGTTTTCATGCTAGTTCGCACAACTTTTATTTGAGGGTAATGTCTAGTCAATCTGTGAAAAGCAAGGGCAAGAGTGGCGAGAGCGGATCACGCTACAGGCTGTGTGTTCCTCCCTGCAAACGCTACATCACTAGCGGGGATACACACAGCATGTGCGTGGTCTGCTTGGATGCAGAGCATGCTGTGTCGGCTCTTGAGGGAGCTGACTGTCTGCATTGCGAGCTTCTCCCTTTGTGGATGCTCTGCTCCCGGAAGGCTCTCTTTGGGGGATGGAGCCTTCACCAGCATTCCCCAGGGTGCTGGCCCCTCTGCTGCCAAGGCGGAGTGAGTGCTGCATTCATGGGGTTCGCAATTGGATGCGGCATCGTCTTTGAAGCCTCCGTCCTTACCCTCCAAGCCGCTTCGCCTTACATCGACGCTGGTGGGTAAGGGGTACACGGCAGCAGGTCAGGCTGGAGCATGTTTGCATACCATGTCTGTGCTCCAAACCTATCAAGCAGACCTGCTGAAGGAGTTAGATGACGGCGAGAAAGTAAATCTGTCAGAACTTGCAGGACCGCTGATTAGGCTCTCTGTGCCACCGCCCGTGCTGTTGGGCGGTCTATGGCAGCCATGGTGGCGGCGGAGAGACATCTGTGGTTGACCCTGTCCGATATGAATAGGAAGGACAGGGTCTTCCTCCTTGACGCCCCGCCTGTGCCTTCTGGCCTGTTTGGCAATGCAGTCGATTCTGTCGTCAGCAGGTACCAGGAGGCACGTAAGCAGGCGGCGGCGGTTCCTGCCTCTAGCTCCTGGGGCTGCTGAGCGTGAGCAGCCCCAACCGTGTACCAGCTCCATGTACAGGGAGGTCCAAAAGCTGAGGCCGGGGACTTCCAAGGCTAGAACCGACCTGCTGTGCTTCAGTCGCGGAAGCCCCCAACCAAGCGGTCCTGACACCATCTATGGACCGCTGAGGGCAGCCCCTTCCGGGGAAAAGCGGGTTGCACCGCATTACACGGTGTCCGTCTCTGCTCGGAGCCCTCAGGAGGCCAGTCTGTTACCCCTGCCAGGGTTACAGGGCACAGCGGCCTCCGGCGGGGGTCTCTAGAACAGTTAGCTCGGCAGTCTCCTGCTGGTCCGCCACTACAGAGCTCTGAACTAGCAGTTCAGTCAACACCAGAGGCCAGTCTTGAGCGACTGGTTCCCTTAGTAGACTATTTGGCAGTGTGGAAGATACGTGTCAAACGTGTCTGCATGGGTCCTGCGTACTGTAGAAAAAGGCTACTCTATTCAGTTCAGCGCTCTGCTGCCGCCCTTCGACGGGGTCTTTCCCACCCTGGTGGGTCCCGAGCAGGCTCTGGTTATGGAGCAAGAAGTAGAAACCCTTCTGAAGAAGGAGGCCATCGAGGTGGTCCCTCCTCAAGACAGGGAGTCCGGGTTCTATAGCCAGTACTTCATTGTTCCAAAGAAGGATGGAGGGCTGCGTCCTATCCTAGATCTACGCTGACTCAATCGCTCAGTCATGAGGTTGAAGTTCAGAATGCTTGCGGTCAAGCAGGTAGTGTCACAAATCAGGTCCGAGGACTGGTTTGTGACGATAGATCTAAAAGACGCTTATTTCCATGTCTCCATCCTTCCTCAACACAGGAAGTTCCTGAGGTTTGCTTTCAGGGGTGAAGCATACCAGTATTGACTCCAAGGCATCCGCATACTCAACTACATCGACGATTGGTTGATTTTTGCTCAGTCACAGAGCAGATGGCGGCTCAACATCAAGATGTTGTTCTCGCTCACATGAAAGAGCTGGGGTTGAGATTGAATGCCAAGAAGAGTGTGCTGTCTCCATTACAGAGAACCACTTATCTAGGCGTGTTGTAGGATTTGACTATGATACAGGCATGTCTGTCTCCTGCTCGGATCAAGTCAATCCTCGCCGCAGTCGTGAGAGTGAAGGAAGGCCAGTCACTCACTATAAAGCAGTTCCAACAATTGCTGGGTCTGATTGCAGCAGCGTCCAACGTTATACCTTTTGGCCTGATGTACATGAGACTCCTACAGTGGTGGCTCAAAACCAAGGGGTTCTCCCCGAGGGGAAACCCGCTTCGCATGATCAAGGTCATGCAGCGGTGCCTATGTGCCTTAGACATGTGGAGAAAACCTTGGTTTCTAAGTCAAGGTGTTGGAAGCTTTTCACTTCAGGGTGTGGAGACTGCCAGCAGAACCCAGTTAACTGCCCAGTTGGTACAGTGCTGGAGTTCCTGCAGGCTCGTTTCTCCACAGGGTTAACTCACTCCATCTTAAAGGTTTACATGGAGGCAATTTTGGCCTACCAAGCCCCTCTTGGTGGCATGTCAGTGGGTAAGAACCCCCTGGTTACACGTTTCCTCTGCAATGTGCTGAGGCAGAGGCCTCCAGTATGACCCCGTGTCCCTACGTGGGACCTTGCTGTGGTGCTTCAGGCCCTCTGTAGGCCGCCGTTTGAGCCTATAGAGGAGATTTCGGATCGGTTCCTTACCATCAAGACTGTTTTGCTCTTAGCACTAACTTCCCTCAAGCGGGTTGGGGACCTGCAGGCCCTTTCGGTGGCCCCTTTGTATTTAGAATTTGCTCCTGGCATGGCTAAAGCATTTCTTTACCCCAGAGCGGGTATATTCCTAAGGTCCCTACTGCTGCACCACAGCCAGTTGTTCTTCAGGCTTTCTGTTCTCCTCCCTTCAGGGATCCCGACCAGCAGAAGCTTAATCGTATATGTCCAGTTAGAGCGCTGGACGCATATGTCCACAGAGCTGCCCTGTGGCGTAAGGCGGACCAACTACTCATATGCTATGGTCCCCCTAAAAGGGGCCCGTGACGTCTTGCCCTTCCATTGGCCAGATTACACATGTGTTCAGAGCGTGGTCTTGCTGTAGGCGTTCCCATAGCGTTTTCAGACGCAGCGCCTTGTTCCCTCAGGGAACCAGGGTTACATATGTAACCTGGGACGATTACTTCTTCTATGGACCACATCACTGCAGATTGATGGTGCTCACTTTGGTCACCCACAACCATAATTGCAACAGTCATATCCTTGACGAATTTCTGCTTAGAACCTGTGTGCTTTAATTAAAACAAAGGAAAACATTAAAATGTGCCTTACGATCTTAAAGCTTACAGACTCTAATACATATGTGCAGTTATAAGGTAAATACATTTACATACGACTTTGTCCAAGCTCTCCAGTGTCAAAGTCATTTCCATTATTCCATTCCATTAGTGCATAGTACTATAGATTACAACTGCAAAAGAACTTGCTACGGTCCATCCACAATCATTGAATTCTGCACTGATCTTCTGCTGGTCATTCTAGTATATCATAAACATGAAATTAAAACAATACTGTAAAATAATAAACATAAATATATAAATAAATCTTTACAGAGAAAGTCAAATGTCATGACAAGTCCATGTTTTGATTACCAAAGCCCTACTTTACAGACCAGATGAGGCTTTTTACTTACATAACACCTGAAATTAGAACAAAATAAAAGGAATTTTAACACATTTGTGTCTATCCTTATTGCAGGGCTGTTTATCTTAATGCAGACTGTAATGCCACGCCAGCAGAGGGAGCCCTCACCCATGGACTGACTGTTACCGCTCCCTCTGCTGCTTCTTTGGTTACTTCCTGTTTGGTGGCCATTTAAGGAGGGCCATGCCAAACAGGCTTCGTGAAGTATTGTTTTGCCTGTGCGGACTCTACCAAGTGTTTCCCCTGTTTCATTGCCTTGTTTTGTTTGTTCCACAGTTATTGTTTTGTTTCCTAGTCATAGTTTTGCCTTGTTTTCATTAACATAGTTTTGTCTAGTTTCATTGCCTTGTTCATTTGTTACTTTGGACTGCTTTTGTCTTGCCCTGAAAGTTACTGTTTGTTGGAGATTGACCTTGCCTGTCTTGACTACGATCTGTACAATAAAGCTCATACTTGGATCCATTCACGCTTCCTACGAGTCCCGTTACAGAATACTTCGCCTCCCACAGATCCAGCAGCTTTCAGAACACAGATCACCATGGACCCAGTATCACACCTCTTCTGCCTATGTCAGGGTAACCGTTGTATTGAAGATTATGTTTTGGACTTTTGTGGACTGTGTCAACTTGTGGGTTTCAATGATGTGGCACTCAAAAACATTTTTAGAGTGGGACTGAATGACCCCATTCGTTCCGGCCTACCTGGAGGTAAAATTCACTGGTCTTTGGAGCAATATATTGACTATGCTTTGTTGCTGGCGGGATCATCATTTACTGTGGGGATCGCGGATGAGGGACCCCGTGATCCTCCAGTAGTCACTAAGCCAAAGCCTGTTCACGCCATACCTGTCAAGCCAGAGTCTGTTCACGTTATGCCGGCCACTCAAAAGTCTCATCGCACAACATCTGCCACTCCAAGGCCTGCTCACGCCATGCCTGCCGTTCCAGAGCCTGCACTTGTCACGTCTGCCAAGACACAGTCTGCACCTGTCATGGCCCCCTTTCCAGAGTCTGCACCTGTCATGGCCGCCCTCCCAGAGCCAGTCCACAAGATGGCCGCCATCCCAGAACCAGTCCACAAGATGGCCACCATCCCAGAGCCAGTCCACAAGATGGCTGCCATCCCCAATCCAGTTCACAAGATGGCCGCCATCCACAATCAAATCAAATCAAATCACCTTTATTTATATACCGCCTTTAACAATACAGAATTGTGACAAGGCGGCTGTACAGTATTAAATAGGAAATAGTACATCAACAATGCAAAAGGCAACAGTAAACACTCAATTTTCAGGTAAGGGTAGTTAATCAAATACAACAAAATAAAATACAATATTGTGTGAAGATAAAGTGAAGATAAAGTGTCCCCAACTAAGCAAGCCAGAGGCGACAGCGGCAAGGAACCAAAACTCCATCGGTGACAAATGGAGAAAAAAACCTTGGGAGAAACCAGGCTCAGTTGGGGGGGCCAGTTCTCCTCTGGCCAGACACAGAGGACTCGCCAGGTCCCGTGGTCCTGTGCCGATAGCCGTCTAGGTGACGAGGTCTTCACTGGGGCATCCGTCTCTGGGGCTCATCTAGTCGATGTGGTCTCTGCTGACATTCAGTGCTGTAGAGGTCGTCTCTAGGTGCTGATCCACCGTCTGGGCTGGGTACGGACTGGGTCCAGAGGACTGCAATGACCATCTGATCTGGATACGGACTGGATCTGGTGGTTAAGGTGACCTCGGAATAAGAAAGAAACAGACTAATATTAGAGTAGATGCCATTCTTCTGACGATGCACTGAGTACATCGGGTGTTATGGGAAGTGTTCCCAGTTCCGGTTGACCTAATTAGTGCAGCCTAACAATCCTTTAACGGATTTGAATAATAGAAATGTGTTAATGTGTTATGTGTAAGCAAGGTTAAAGAGATGGGTCATTAATCTAGATTTAAACTGACAGAGTGTGTCTGCGTTCCGAACAGTGTTGGGTAGATTGTTCCAAAGTTTGGGTGCTAAATAAGAAAATGATCTGCCGCCCGCGGTTGATTTGGATATTCTAGGTATTATCAAATTGCCAGAGTTTTGAGAACGCAGCGGATGTGAGGGACTATAATGCGATAAGAGCTCGCTCAGGTACTGAGGAGCTAAACCATTCAGGGCTTTATAAGTAATTAGCAAGATTTTAAAATCTATATGATGTTTAGTAGGGAGCCAGTGCAGTGTAGACAGAACCGGGCTAATATGATCATACTTTTTGGTTCTAGTAAGAACTCTAGCTGCTGCATTTTGGACCAGCTGGAGTTTGTTTATTAAGCGAGCCGAACAACCACCCAATAAAGCATTACAATAATCTAATCTTGAGGTCATAAACGCATGAATTAATGTTTCAGCATTTGACATTGAGAGCATAGATCGTAATTTAGATATATTTTTGAGATGGAAAAATGCTTTTTGCAAATACTAGAGATGTGGTTTTTAAAGGAAAGATTGGCATCAAATAGCACACCTAGGTTCCTAACTGATGACGAAGAATTGACAGAGCAGCCATCAAGTATTAGACAGTGTTTTAGGTTATTACACGCTGAGGTTTTAGGTCCAATAATTAACACCTCTGTTTTTTCAGAATTTAGCAGTAAGAAATTACTTGTCATCCAATTTTTTAACTCAACTACACAATCAGTTAGTTTATCAAATTGGTATGTTTCGTCGGGCCGCGAAGAAATATAGAGCTGAGTATCATCAGCATAACAGTGAAAGCTAACACCATATTTCCTGATGATATCACCCAAGGGTAACATGTAAAGCGTAAAAAGTAATGGCCCTAGCACTGAGCCTTGCAGTACTCCATACTGCACTTGTGATTGATATGATACCTCTTCATTTACTGCCACGAACTGATAGCGGTCAGATAAGTACGATTTGAACCATGCCAATGCACTACCACTAATGCCAACATAATTTTCAAGTCTGTTCAAGAGAATGTTGTGGTCAACCGTATCGAACGCAGCACTAAGATCCAGTAGCACTAACAGAGAGATACAACCACGATTGGATGATAAGAGCAGATCATTTGTAACTCTAATAAGAGCAGTCTCAGTACTATGGTACGGTCTAAATCTTGACTGGAAATCCTCACAGATATCATTTTTTTGTAGGAAGGAAGATAATTGTGAGGATACAACCTTTTCTAATATCTTCGACAGAAATGGGAGATTCGAGATAGGTCTGTAATTAAGTAATTCGTTGGGGTCAAGTTGTGGTTTTTTAATGAGAGGCTTAATAGCAGCCAGTTTGAAGGTTTTGGGGACATATCCTAATGACAGTGATGAATTAATAATATTTAGCAGAGGATCTATGAGATCTGGAAGCAAGTCTTTTAGTAGCCTAGATGGAATAGGGTCTAGCATACAAGTTGTTGGTTTAGATGCTTTAACAAGTTTATACAATTCATCCTGAACTATTCTAGAAAATGAGTGGAACTGTTCCCCAGGAGATCTATAGCGCATCTGATGCAATACTGTAATTGACAGCTGCATGGTGACAATTTTGTCTCTAATAGTATCGATCTTTGAAGTAAAGTAGTTCATAAAGTCATTACTGCTATGCTGATGGGCATAGTCAGTGCCTGTTGGTTCTTTAGTTTTTGTTAACTTAGCCACTGTATTGAATAAATACCTAGGGTTATGTTTGTTATCTTCTAAAAGAGTTGAAATGTAATCAGATCTTGCCGTTTTTAATGCTTTCCTATACGATAGGGTACATTCACGCCAAGCAGTACGAAAAACCTCTAATTTTGTTTTCCTCCAGCTGTGCTCCATTTTCCGGGCTGCTCTCTTTAGGGCACGAGTGTGCTCGTTATACCACGGGGTCAGACTGTTTTCCTTAATCTTTCTTAGGCGCAGAGGAGCGACCGTATCTAGAGTCCTGGAAAAGAGAGAGTCAATAGTTTCTGTTACATCATCAAGTTTTTCTGAGCTATTGGACATGGTAAGGAATTCAGATAAGTCAGGAAGATTACTCAGAAAGCAGTCTTTTGTAGTAGAAGTGATGGTTCTACCATACTTGTAATAAGAAGCTGAATTTACAGTTTTAGTTATCTGGAGTATACACGAGACTAGATAATGACCAGAGATATCATCACTTTGCTGCAGAATCTCAACGGCATTGACATCAATTCCATGTGACAGTATTAAGTCTAGAGTATGATTTCGACAATGAGTGGGACCTGGCACGTGTTGTCTAACTCCAATAGAATTTAAAATTTCTGTAAATGTTGCTCCCAGTGCATCGATTTCATTATCGACATGGATGTTAAAGTCACCTACTATTAAGACCTTATCTGTAGCTAACACCAGCTCAGATATAAAATCAGCGAATTCTTTATGAAAATCTGTATGGTGCCCAAAATCTGTATGGAGCCCAATCCAGTTTACAAGATGGCCGCCATCCCCAAGCCAGTCCACAAGATGGCCGCCATCCCCAAGCCAGTCCACAAGATGGCCGCCTCATCAGAGTCCCTGGCCAAGATGGCTGCCACGCCTGAGCCTCATCATTGCAAGATCATCTCATTCGAATCTCATCCCATTATGTCTGCCATACCCAAGGCAAGTCAAGTGATGGCTAATCCTCCAGTATCAAGTCAAGTCAGGGCTGCACTTACAGAGCCAAGTCAAGTTACTGCTGTTGTTTTTTGAGCCACATCAAGTTACAGCTGTTGTTCCTGAGTCAAGCCAAGTTACAGCTGTTGTTTCTGAATCAAGCCAAGTTACAGCTGTTGTTCCTGAATCAAGTCAAGTCACAGCTGTTCTTCATGAGTCAAGTCAAATTACAGCTGTTGTTCCTGAGTCAAGCCAAGTCACAGCTGTTGTTCCTGAATCAAGTCAAGTCACAGCTGTTCTTCATGAGTCAAGTCAAGTTACAGCTGTTGTTCCTGAGTCAAGTCAAGTTACAGCTGGGTTGTCTATGTTAAGCCAAGCCACAGCTGATCTTCATGAGCCAAGCCAAGTCACGGCAGATCTCCCTGAGTCAAGTCAAGTCATGGCAGACCTCCCTGAGTCAAGTCAAGTCACGGCAGACCTCCCTGAGTCAAGTCAAGTCACGGCAGACCTCCCTGAGTCAAGTCAAGTCACGGCAGACCTCCCTGAGTCAAGTGAAGTCACGACAGACCTCCCTGAATCAAGTCAAGACACAGCTGCGCTCCTAACAGAGTCTCTTCACAAAATGGCTGCTAGTATAGAGCCTCGCCAAGCCACGGCCATCATGCCAGAACCTCGCCAGGTCCCGTCTGACCTTCCAAAGCCACGTCACGTCTCAGCTGACCTCCTAGAGCCTCGTCACTTCTCAGCAAGACCTCCTAGAGCCTCGTCACGTCCCAGCTGATTGTCTAGAGCCTCGTCACGTCTCAGCTGACCCCCCAGAGCCTCGTCACGTATCAGCTGACATCCCAGAGCCTCGTCAGGTCTTAGCCGTCCTTCCAAAGCCTCACCAGGTCACGTCTCATCTCCCAGGCCACGCAGAGCCCATGCTCCCAGGCCACGCAGAGCCCATGCTCCCAGGCCACGCAGAGCCCACGCTCCCAAGCGACATGCCCACAACCTCCACACCCTCAAGACCGGCAAGCATCTGTCTACTATCTATCTACTGTGCTGCCTGTCATGGCGATCACCATTTTGAGCGTGTGGGCTACACACTGTGCTCCAGAGGCCTCGTCTGACCACGAGTCTGCTCCAGAGGCCTCGTCTGACCACGAGTCTGCTCCAGAGGCCTCGTCTGACCACGAGTCTGCTCCAGAGGCCTCGTCTGACCACGAGTCTGCTCCAGAGGCATCGTCTGACCACGAGTCTGCCCCTGAGGCCTTGTCAGTCCAGGAGTTTGCGCCAGTGCCTCCAGAGGTGTCAGGGTATGCTGTGGAACTTCCCAAGGAGGGGGCGTCCATTCATGAACTCACTGCCTCATATGTCCACGAGTCTGTGCCAGAGGCCTCTCTTGTCTACGAATTTGTGCCAATGCCTCCAGAGGTGTCAGCTCACAGTGTAGAACCTCCCAAGGAGGCGGCGTCCATTAATGAACTCACCGTCTCGTCTGTTCACGCGTCTACTCCAGAGATCTCGTCTGACCATGAGTATGTGCCTATGCCCCTGAAGGTGGCAGCTCCGGCTGCAGAACCTCCTAAGGGGGCGGCGTCCTCCTATGAACTCTCTGCCTGTCCTGTCACAGCCATGGAGGTCACCTACGGACCCTCTGCCTGCCATGTCACGGCCAAGGAGGCCAATCATGAACTCTCTGCTCTGCTATGGATGTCATTTGTTCCACTGTGGGTATCTTTGCTCCTGTCTGCTCTGTCTGCCCCGTCATGGCTCTCTGCTCTGCCTGCTTTGCCTGCCCTGCCATGGCTCCCTGCTCTGCCTGCTCTGTCTGCCCCGCCATAGCTCCCTGCTCTGCCTGCTCTGCCTGCCCCGCCATGGCTGCCTGCTCTGCCTGCCCCGCCATGGCTCCAGGCTCCTCAGAATCTACCATGGTGGACTTCTGCTTCAGTGTTTCACTGTCAGCCACTGCTCCACGGCCCAGGTCCTCCAGTGTTCCACTGTCTGCCACTGCTCCACGGCCCAGGTCCTCCAAGGTTCCACTGTCTGCCGCAGCTCCACGGCCCAGGTCCTCCAGGGTTCCACTGTCTGTCACTGCTCCATGATCCAGGCCCACTTCTTCTGCATGGACCTGGTCCTCCTTCCCACCCCCTGTTCCCCCATCCTCCTGGACTGTTGTTTCTTGAGCGCCAGGAGTCGCTCCTAGAGGCGGGGATTCTGTAATGCCACGCCAGCAGAGGGAGCCCTCACCCATGGATTAACTGTTACCACTCCCTCTGCTGCTTCTTTGGTTACTTCCTGTTTGGTGGCCATTTAAGGAGGGCCATGCCAAACAGGCCTCGCGAAGTATTGTCTTGCCTGTGCTGACTCTACCAAGCATTTTCCCTGTTTCATTGCCTTGTTTTGTTTGTTCCATGGTTATTGTTTTGTTTCCTAGTCATTGGTATGCCTTGTTTTCATTGCCATAGTTTTGTCTAGTTTCATTGCCTTGTTCATTTGTTACTTTGGACTGCTCACTGGTATTCTGACCTTTTGCATGTTTTATTGGATTACGCTTTTGTCTTGCCCTGGATATTACTGTTTGTTGGAGATTGACCTTGCCTGTCTTGATTACGATCTGTACAATAAAGCTTGCACTTGGATCTATTCATGCTTCCTACGAGTCCCGTTACACAGATGGAGACAAGAACATTTTTAATTTCTTGCCCCATTCTTACCCCAGCAAAGTAAGAAAAATGCACTTTAATTTTATTACTCTAATTAAGAAATGTAACCGGTTGGATTAGACAATAATTAATTATGTGAAAAGAGTGTTAGACTATGTGGAAAAAGCTGCAGCACATCGAAATAGACCCTGAATGATATTTAATGTAAAATGTTTGTAAAGTCATTTAGCCTACACCCATGAACGTTTTATGTGTCAAGCTTTACCTTGATTGAATTGTGTTTTTGTACTTAGTCAGAAAATGTAAAGCAAACAACACACATACAGCAAGATAAGATAATTTCACTTACCTGGTCTATTACTTGAAGCAAACATCAATCCCTTCTTAAAGGGGTCCTATTGTGCTTGTGCTATGCTGTTTTGAGGTGTACTGGAACATGCTTTCATGCTTGGTGGTTCGAAAAAACGCATTATTTTTAACATAATTCACATTATTACAATACATTTCTTCCAGCCTGGCATATAAGGCCTGATTAGTTCCGGGTTTAATGAAGGCCCGCCTTCCGAAAAATAAAATGCGTTGGTTAGCTGTTCCACTGTGTTGCGATTGGCGAACAGCTTGGACGGTATTTCAGTACTGCCACGCCCCTTGGCAAAGAAGCTAGATTAAAGTGATTCTGACGTTTTAAATAAGGATATTTTTCTTACAAAAACGCATCGATTTGCTACAGGAGGCCTTTAATAACCCCCCCACAGCCGCGTGAGGCAGTTTTTATTATGGATGGATGCATATTATTGGACCTGTTTTAGACTGATTAGGAGAAACACATATCTATGCCATTTTAAAGTGGGAGTGCCAGGATAAATTTTAATATAACTCCGACTGCATTCGTCTGAAAGAAGGAAGTCATATACACCTAGGATGCATGGAGGGTGAGTAAATAATACGCTACAGTAGTCTTGGGTCCTATCATTAGCCTGCGAGATCGCCAATACATGATATTATCATGCTAATGTATTTAATTATCTACATACTTAGTTTCATTGCCTGAAACCAGCTCCAGCATAAGGCTAAATCAGCCTAACATTATAACATTACAGCTCTGACACAGCAACCGGAGTAGACTGCGGCTTCTGCATGTGCTTCGACCCCTGTACTGCACACGTCTGCGGCGCGTTACAGCTCTGAAGCGGTCACTCTAGTCAATGCTTGTGTTTCTCTTGCATGTTCATTGGATTAACCTTTTGCCTAGCCCCCTGGATTACATTCACCGTTGATCTACCCTCGCCTGTTCGTGGAATACTCTTGTGTCTTGCCGTCTGTATACCTGTTTGCCAGTGTTTGACCCAGCCTGTTTATGACCATGTTTCTGTCTAATGTCAATAAAAGCTTGCGTATGGATCTGCCCGCTCCTCGCCTCATTCCCTCCATAACAGTTAGCCTATTTCCAGCTTGGACATGTTCTCCCTTTATTTTTAATTTGTATATATGTAACAAAGTTCAAATAAATGTTAGCCGCTAGCATTAGCACATGTGCTGCACACACACACACGTGCTGAACTATGTGTTGCGTCATGCAAGAGTTGCGGTTTCCTGTTCTGTCTTTTTTTCATACTAAAAAAATGTACAATATTGGTCACTTGAGTTTACAGTTTCACTGTACTCATGTGATTTAATGAGAATTGAGAAGAAAAGGTACAGTTCTATATTTTATTTTCTGTTATGTATGTTTTACTCAGTTTTATGTCCACTATATGTTCACGTCCACTCAGAGAAAATGTAAGAGCAGCAGTCTCGTGAAGCCTCGCTGCTGACTATCATGCATCATCTTTGAGCTGCAACTTAACCAACCTATGGTCCTGTTTGTCCCAGATGTGTCTGCCCAGGACAATAAAAAAGAAGCTCTAAGTGACCAGCTACCTGACTCTGTGTTCATCATTCCACCATCACCAACACAGTCACATATATACTGTTTGAATGACAGCTTGGTAAATCTCTCAATCAAATATTCAGTATTGCTACTCATCATAAGCACTTGTCAGCGCTAAAAGTGGGGATTGGCTACTTCAGTGGTGATTGGCTAATTTTTTTTCCAACGGAGGCATGAGAGCTCAGCTCTCCCCCAGCCTCCCCCCCGCCTTCTCTATCACTTAGCGGTTGTAATCAAATCAGCAGATTTAGCAAATTCGCGAAACAAATGCGATGCTGTCCAAATTTCAATAACATGTTATGATAATACAGCTAACAAAATATACACATTCTGAGACATAAAGTGAAATGAACTGTGAATTGTATTAACATTTTATTAACATTAAATCGTCTTAAACCAGCTCATGACCAGTTAAGAACCAGCTTAAACCAGCAGCCATCCTATAAAACATACCTAACTAGCATTAGCTGTTTTTTTTTTTTGTTTTGTTCTTTCTCAACAGGGAACATGAAAAATAAACACAGAAAAATCTTATTAATTGTAGTGGGAGGAGTTACAATCAGCTGAGTGTCAGCTGATGCTGGCTGTCATGACATGGTCTGCCTGAGCTATGTTTGAGTTCCATTCATCACTCAAACTACATTTATGCATTACATTTATCTCAATTTAGTATGTGTCGTCTAGAGTGCAGCACAGGTGACGGATTAAGCGGTGACCAGCTATGAGCATGTGGTTAATATGCATTATTGCATCATCAATTTCATACTGTCATTTCATTGTTAAAGATAGACACTAATGAATTTGAGTGTCTGTCGTGATTTGTGTAATTTGAGTGTCAGTTGTGAAGGCCATGTCTTTTTCGGGCTGGAGCATGTGAACTGTGTGGAGCGTGTTCGTTAAGCAGCCTGTTGATCATATTTTCTTGTTCTTTCTAGTGTAATGGGAAGTGTTTCATGTTTATAGCCAACCATTACTGTGAAAAAGAAGTGATACATGCATTGATGTAATGTGCTGAGCTTTTGCTATATGCATATGCTTTTCTTTTTCATTCATGTTAAATTCAGGGTCAAGGAAGCCATCACTGCAGCACTCCTCTTTAATTCTTCTTTAATCTTTGCTGTTATACTTCCTTTCAGGAGTATTAAAGCAGCTCCCTTGGGATCTGCCCATGCATGTTTTGCTCCCAGGCACAAATTGTGCACGTCAATTTATGTAATAATGACGCAACACCAATCAAGATTGGACTTGTTTCACAGTGTGCCCCAGATGTGTCGTCATTCAATGCAGCATGAGTTCCCTTGAAGGGGACCAACTGAAATCATTCATACACAAAAATCACAAACTGTTCTTATAAATGTGTTGAGATCTTAATATTGGATATTTCTTATTTTGTCAGCAGAGGATGACATTTACCATAGCTGTCTTTTGAGAATGTCATATTTTTTGCTGACAGTGATGAAAGTCTATAAAGAAAATATGATAATGCTTTCAATTACAGCCCGCAATGTACTGCGTAATTAAACAGAATTTACAGCGTACCTATTTGTAACTATAGAGTACCTCCACAGTACCTACTCGTTGTCAGACCCTTTGGATTGTTTTGTGTGTTTTTTTTCCCCGTGTATGCCCTTATTTGGACTTTCCGTTTCCGTCTGTAATTATGACATCACTGTTTAATCGTCTGCACCTGTCTCCCCTTTGATTTGTCTGTGTATTTAAGTTTGGTTGTGTTTCAAGTTTGGTGGTCGGTGATTGTATTGTTACTCCATTCAGTTTACGTTGTGTGTGCTGGTTCCCTGCTGTTTCCTGTCCGTTCCTGTTCACTGTGGATTATTTAATAAAGTTTCATGTGCTGGATTTCCTCGCTCCTCCTCATCATTCTCTGTACACGACGACATTGTGACAGAATCACCGACCCACAAAAATGCTCTGGGCTGAGGATTTTCTTTTCAATATCCAACAGGCGGAGAGGCCGTTGGAGCAATACGTGGAGGAATTTCTGAGCGTTTGTCATCTGGTGAGTTGGAGCAACGCCACTATCAACGCGTTTTCAAATGGGGCTAAACGATGATAAATTGTTCAATTCGATAACTCCTGACGATTGCCGCAAACCGGTTGCGGAATTTATCAACCATGTCCTTACTCTTTGTCATTCCAAGTTCTTTGTTGATGTGGAAGATTCTAATCTTCCCCCCATTTGTAAACACGAGCTCCCTGATCCGCCCTGGAGGCGTACCTCCTATCCCTCCTGTGTCTGCTCTGCACAAGCCTCCAGGGTGCCCACCCTCCCACCCCGGTGTATTTTGTTACAGCACGAGTCGCGCCTTATGGGAGGGGGGGGGGGTAATGTCAGACTGTTTTTGTGTTTTTTTTTTCCCCCTGTGTTGCCCCTATTTGGTCTTCCTGTTCCGTTCCTCATTTATTTCGTCACTGTTTGATTGTACCTGTCTCCCCCTGATTGGTTGTTTCTGTGTATTTAAGTTTGGTTGTGTCCTCTGTTAGATCGTTGGTTCTTAATTGTTATACCAGTCAGTTTGTATGCTTCTCCGTCGAGTTACGTTGTGTTTGCTGGTTCCCTGCTGTTTCCTGTCCGTTCCTGTTTCCTTGTGGATTATATTAATAAACTCTATGCATTGGACCTCCTCGCTCCTCCTCATCATTCCCCGCACACAGCGCCATGACAAGACCTAAGACTTAAGTGCAAAGAACAGAGGTGGAGCAAGGCAAGGGAAGGAGGACCAGGTCCATGTGGAGGACCTGGGGACTGAGGCAGGACCGGCAGAGCAGGGTGAGCGAGGGACCACCATAACAGAGCTGACGAGACTGAAGATCCCCACGGCGGAGCAGACGGAGCAAAAGCCCTCCAGGGCGGCGGAGCAGGCGGCGCAGGCGAAGCAGATGCCCTCCAGGGTGGAGCAGGAGGTGCAGGAGTCCTCCAGGGTGGAGCAGGCACCTGCGTCATGGACTGGGACCTGGGGAGAACAGGGACAGAAGAGGCAGAAAGAACGATAAGGAGAGAGGCAGAGAGTATGTTGGCGCCTTACGTGGCCGTGACAGGACAGGCAGAGAGTTCGTTGGCGGCCTTCGTGGCCGTGACAGGATGGGCAGAGAGTTCATTGACGGCCTTTGTGGCCGTGACAGGATGGCAGAGAGTTCGTTGACGACCACCTCGGCCATGACTGGACAGGCCAACAGTTCGTTGGTGGCCTTCGTGGCTGTGATGGCGGGAGCAGAGAGTCCAAACATGGCCGGAACAGGACAGGGTGAGAGTTCACAAACGGCCTCCGCGGCCGGCTCAGGACCGGGCATGAGTATACTGGCTAGGTGAGGGTCATTGGGCACTACCACCGTGCAGGGAGCTAGGACAGATGTCCTCGTTTCACGAGGTTCCGCAGCCTCTGCCGCCACCTCCGGGGAAACTGCGGGGGGCATCACAGCTGCTGAGGATGCCGCAGTTGATGCTGCCATCTCCAGAGGTTCTGCAACGTAAACTGCCACCTCTGACTTGGTTCGTGGAGATCAGCTGAGTCTTGACTTGGTTCGTGAAGACCAGCTGTGACTTGCTTTGGTTCGTGGAGATCAGCTGAGACTTGACTTGACTCGTGGAGACCAGCCGAGACGTGACTTGACTTGACTCTGGACGACCAGGTGAGACAAGACTTGACCCAGGAACAACAGCCGTGACTTGGCTTGGCTCATGAAGATCAACTGTGACTTGGCTTGACTCAGGAACAACAGCTGTAACTTGACTTGAATTGGGAAACACAGCTTTAGCTTTGCTTGGCTCAGGAGTGGCAGCTGTGACTTGACTTGACTTGGGAAACACAGCTTTAGCTTTGCTTGGCTCAGGAGTGGCAGCTGTGACGTGACGGAGCACCGTTTTCACCGCCATTTTGTGAATGGGCTCCGCGGTCGCCGCCATTACGTGAGCGCGTTCTGGTGCGGCTGCCATTTTGAGTAAGGGCTCCGTAGTCGCCGCCATTACGTAAGCGTGTTCCGGTGCGGCCGCCAATTTACGGTCGGGTTTCAGCACCAGAATAGCGATCATTATAGCGGTATGTCCCGGGGCTTGCGGTGGACTAGACCTTGCGGCTATCCCAACCGCGATGTCGCGTTCCTCCTCTTTAACACCCACAGTAAAAGATGAGCCTACACACAGCAATGCATAATCCAAAAACTGCTCAAGTGATGAACGCAGAGCCTCACGAATGAGCCGTGACTTAAGCAGCTGGTTAACGCCTTCGCAAAAAAAATCTATCAGTGCATAGTCAGGCAAATCAGAATAATGGGCAATTGCCAGATATTCTTGTATAAAGCCCTCGAGCGATCGTGTGCCCTGCTCGAGGGCTAATAACTGTCTTGCAGTGTCCATACCTGGTCTGTGTCCGGATGAAAAGTTGCTGGATCCTTGAGTGGCCGAGTATTCTGTAACGTGGTGATAAATGAAACGTGAAACAGGTGGATCCATCTGCAGAGCTTTATTAAGGGACATCGACAAAGATATGGTCAAACAGGCAGGGTCAGGCAATGGCATTCAGGTATGTAGAGCAAGACAAAAGAGTAGTCCGCAAGGCAGGTGAGGGTCAGAGAACAGCGAACGTAATCCAGGGGGATAAGCAAAGGGTAATCAATATAGACTGGCGAGAGTTCCAAAAGGCAGGCAGCGAGACAACTAAACGAAATAACAAGGCTAGGTGACAAGACTAGGAAAGCAAGGCAAAAACAAGAAGAAACTAGACACAGGATAACTAAGACAAGGCTTTGTAAGAATGCAAACACAATTCAATACTCAGCAACTAGTAAAAGGAAGTCCGGGGCTTAAATAGGGTCTCTGATTGGACCCAGGTGATAAGTGCAATGGCTGATTGGGAACGTAGTCCGGGGTGTGGTGTAACAGTCAATGTAATATGAATGTGAGAGGGCGACATCTGGTGGTGAGCAGACCAAAGGTCACTGGCCAGATTGATAACAATGAGAGAGCAGAAAAGTCCTCCCTCTCTGATGCAATTTTCACCTGTGATCACAATTAGAGAAAAGGACATTGCAAAAAAAAAAAATGTTAATATATGTCAATTTTGCATAATGTAATGAAGTGTTGCACAAAGCATATATTTAAGCCAAAAATAAAAATAAAGACTTCTGCGTCCTCATAGAAGTATATATAAAGCCATAAATAGTAAAATAACAAAGGACTACAGAACTTACACAGCTCCAACTCACCTTAACCCCTGGGTATACCCTATACCTTACGAAAATTAAACATGCTTATAACCATAGTTTAAAAAAAAAAAAGAAAAAAAAGAAAGAAAGAAAAGAAAAAGAAACATTGTTACTGAAAAAAAATCTTTATTAGCATAAAAAAATATGTACATCGGTTGCACGTATTTTTATTATGTTCTTTCAACATAATTCATATCCATTTATGTTACGTAACTTGTGTTTGTCAAATGAACATGATTTTTTTTATGTTGTTTTTATGCTGTTACCTTGTTGATTTAACATGATTTTTTTTTATTACAGCTTTATGCACCATATGCAGTGGTGTTTCAATAAATTACATAAAACTATGATAAAATGTACGATAAATCCAGATAATAATTAATTACAGAATAAAAAAAAACTTTGGTAAACTATAAGTATTACATTTTTAAATAAATAATAGCATTTTAGCAACCTTAATATTAAGCAAGGCAATAAGCAAAAACATTTTTTAGAAAAAAAAAAAAAAAACAGTACACAACAATCCATACAGATTACAAATATACAGAGAAGCATGTTACAGACATAGCTCATTTGCTTGAAATGCATGTGTTAAAATATAATATAACCCCATATAAAAGCAAAATCCTTAAAATTGTACACTTGTTGCTACAAATGTCCAAGGTGTGGATGTTTTGGATGTTTCGGTAACTCCAATCTAACTGCAACTGCTACTGTGCGCCCTTCATACACTGACACATTTAATGGACAGGGAGAGCGAAAAATAATAGATTGATATTAACATTTGCAACATCGTCAGACAAAGAGATTTTAAAAGTAGCAAAAATGTAAGTTTCATACATACCATTAATGTAAAGGCTTTGGACTGACAGTGAAGTGGATGTCAATAAGTGCACTCGTCTAGTGAAATATCAGATACCTGTAAAATATCAGAAGTATGCATCAGTTTTAAAACAGTTAACAATTATTATAATTAAGAGTGTTGGATTATGCTTATCAAAACACATGAAGATGCATATCATTCAAAGCAGTCATCAGAGATGTATGCATGAGAATGCAACCTCTCAAAACAAAAGTAAAAGTTTTAAATAATACTTATGTTACAACCCGCTCGTTTGAGGTCGCAATATAAAAGAGGGGTCGAACCAAAATATATAATCAATACAGATTATTTTATTGAATTAAACAAATACAACAATCAATAATAATAATAAACATAAGTCTAGGGATAAATTAAAAAAAAGTAAACAAAACAAATATAACCACAACCAAAGCTTGATCTACATATTATAAGAAATGCACAGGGAAAACACAAAAGTTAGAGAATCAACAAAAGGTTACATATTAAACCAAAACCACTCCTGAGACCCCCTCCCCCACAGAGCCTACTCCCAGTTAACACACACCCTCTTATATATGCTACCAATTAACAATTAACATAGGATAGACCAATTGGAAAATGGCCACACTCTTCCCAATAGAATCTGGAGAAACCTCAGGGTCGTCACACTTACTACTACTAAACAGCATTCCAAAAAAAAAAAAAAAGGTCTTCACAGGACAGGAGAAACCAGACATCTAAACAGAAAGCATATTCAATGTTAATTTTCTTTACACCAACATGCATTGTACTGGCTTTTTGATTGTCTGTAACAAAGGCTTATTCATTATAAGTTGTCATAAAAAGCAACAGAACTTAAATAACATCCAGTTAATCAGGAACGCAGCATGTGTAAATCACGCGATATCCGTCTTTGAACTTGCATGTGTCTGATCTACGTCTCGTCTGCACTGTTTTTTTCCCACTCGTCCCCTGACTTTAGCCGCCTAACATTACTCTCACCTACATTTCAGCTAACCTTAGCATCTCAAACAAGCCCATTCTCTACACTGGATGCGGCACAGCGCAACAAATTCTCGACAGTTAACAATAGAACAGATTCCATGTTCTATTGTATTTCTGATGTAGTTCAAGCTCTTTGAAATGGCCACTTTGTCGCGTAACATTAAGGTACACAGCTTCAAGCTGTTGTGGCAAGGCAACGGTAACGTCCGGTGTACATGGTTCAGTTTCTCATCATTCTGAGTCGTCTAGTCAACATACCAACATGCGAAGAAAAGGATTATATGCATTTCGAACACTTAAACGGTAACGACATTTTCAGAAGAGGCTAAAGCTAGTGTTAATGTTAGCTAAGGTACAAACGCATAAACGTAACTTAAAAAAACAATGTTGTTTGATATGGCAAGTATATAAAACCTGAGTGAAAATATGCACATTCAAATACTGAATGGTTACTCTGTAACGTGGAGTGAAAGGCGAGAGGCGAGCGGATCCACGTGCGAGCTTTTATTAATCGAACGAGACAAAGACACGTCGTACAGGCAGGGTCAAACAGGAGCAGACAGGTATATCACAGGCAAGACGTAAAGAATAATCCAATAACACGAGCGAGTCCAGAAGGCAGGTGGCGAGCAGTCAAAACGGGGAAGCCAGGCGAGGGAACTAGGAACTAGGAAAAACGCTGACGACAATAAACACAACAATAATACTCCATGGCTTGCATGGGCAAAGACCGGGGCTTTTATAGTGATGCTGATTGGTCACGTGTTGACACACTCAGCGTGAAGGATACTGGGAGATGTAGTCCAGGGTGTAATGCGACAGTCAGTGTGTGATAAGGTGAGAGTGACCTCTGGTGGTGAGCGGACGGCAGAACATCGACCAGATTCGTGACATACTCTAAACTACATTTTATTTTCAAGTTTTCATTAACTTACCTCAGTGCAGAGCTCAGATCCCATCCACAGCGAGAGACAAAATGGCGATGGGTGCGAATCGGTTTCCTTTGCAAAAGGGCGGGGTTTATAAAGAAAACATAACTACTTAATTTAGCTACAACATGATTAATTCTATAAGATTGAACATCCTTACAGAAGATTATTACTTATTACTTAAGGTGGTTAGTTTTTTGTTTTTGTAGTTCAGTTAAAAACTCCATCACATTTTCTCCTCTAACTTTAAATCATCCAAAATCGTTGCTTTACCTTTTTGCTAAAAGGCATTTGAATTTCTTTGCATGCTGGCTTTGTAAACACTGAGTGCACTTCCGCCTACGTCACGCCTGACCTTTCCGACATCACAGAATGAAGACGAGCAGGCGCATTGCAAAGCAAATGCTTGCCCAGCTTTTTAATGACAGATCGTTTTGCTAGATAAGATCTTCATTCCTTGGCTGGGATTGTGTAAAGCCTTTTGAAGCTTCACTGAAACTGCGTTTTTAACCTTCAATTCGCTGGCCACTATGAAAGTCCACTGTATGAAGAAAAATCCTGGAATGTTTTCCTCAAAAAACTTAATTTCTTTGCGAAGAAAGAAAGACATGAACATCCTGGATGACATAGGGTGAGTAACTTATCAGGATTTTTTTTTTTTTAAATTCATTTATGTTTGTCATAAAGTTATGAAAAAATACAATAAAGCAACACCATGTGTTAAAATTTAAGTCAGAATTTCTGTATAGAGACTATTTTTATCCATTTAGTCTAATGTTTGTGTGTAGGGCACTCTTTTAAATTCAGGTATGTCTAATTCTGTAAAATGCAAAATATGCAACAGGGCTGAAAAGGTTTTAACCACAATTTTTCTAGCACAACCATGGCCATGATTTGTAGTACCCACTGTTTAATTAACAATGTTTTTTTTTTTTTTTTTTAACTACGGTATAAACATGTTTAATTTTCGTAAGGTATAGGGTATGCCCAGGGGTTAAGGTGAGTTTTACTATTAAGTTCTTGTTTGTCATTTTCCAGTTACATGTGTAAGTTTTGTAGCCCTTTGTTATTTTATATTTATTGCTATATCTATAGTTCTGTGAGGACACAGATTCCTCACAGAAGTCTTTATTTTTATATTTGGTTAAATATATGCTTTGTGCAACACTGCAGGGACAACTTTGCAAGTGTATACACTCCAGAAATTCGTCGACTCCTGTCCACAGCTGAAAGGATTTAACTTATTAAAACCAGTTATTAAAATACATTTAGAACATGATTTTCTTTTCTTTTCTTTTCTTTTCTTTTTTTTTTTTTTTTTTTTTTTTTTTTTTTTTTACTGTTCTTTGTACTTTTCTGTATTCTGTTCTTAGAAGTTCTGTTAAAACTTTTATTTTAACTTTGAAATATATCTATGTTAACTTAAGGTCTTTTGGACCTTGCATTTAACTATGTAAGACAGTTCATTGTTAATAACTTTGAAACATATCTATTGTAGCATAACTAAAATTGTTTAATGTTACACTTTCACAGTAGCTACAGGTAACAAGAGGGTAACAAGGCATCACCTTGAATTACAGCCCGCATATGTTACACCAGTGGCGGCTACTGGTCTGTCAAATAGGGGAAGCTCATTTTCGGCTATTACGCTAGGTAACTCTGTAAAAGTGAAACAAGGAATGTGTGAAATGTATGATGAAAATCAAGCAATTTCGCCAAGCAAATATAAAGAAATAGGTTGCAGCAGTTTTTATTTCGACTGAACTTGAGAAATCCGCGATGGGACTGAGCGCGAATAGCTTCAGCGATTCCTTATAGTACAAAATCGCTGTCAGTCAAAAGGAGATGCAATCTTTCGACAGACCCTCCAATCATCACGCAGAAGCTCGGAGTCCAGGCCAGCCCACTCCTCATTTGCTCCTCATTCACCCCCAGAGACGCTGAGCGTCCGTGGGCGGGACATAATCGCAGCGTTTATCCAATGACCGTCTAGTTTCAAAGCACTGAAAAAAAACATTCAAAGCAGCCGCATTGAAGTCAATGGACGCTGGGCTTCAACTGGGAAATGCACTGTGACGCTACGGGAATGTATGAGAAGAAAATCAAGTCAGCCGACCTGCTATATCTAACTGATTCTGAACGAACTCGTCTTTGAGATTAACCTTTTTTTAACGCATTTTTAGTCAATAAAATGTTAATACAATAGTACATAATTTGACCATTAATTTTGTGACATTATAGGGGAAGCTGAGCTTCCCTTGCAGTCTTAAAGAAATCGCCACTGTGTTACACTTACACGGTAACTACAGGTAACAAGAGGGTAACAAGGCATCACTTTAAATTACAGCCCGCGGATGTTACACTTACATATAACAAGGGTGTATATTTTCCACAGTAGTTGTGTATTATGATGTTACATTTATATGTTATTTCCTGTGAGCAGCTGGAACCCGGTTATCTATACTTTTTCACTGTATTACCCCTCAACGGTACAATGCTGCATACGTGACTCGCTGTGGAGATGACCATATGCAATACTCTTTCATTAGGGAATTTTCCTATTGAAATTTCTAAACCAAATCATAGCAGAAACTCCTTACATAATTTCCCCATACTTTAAGCTGTGCTGTTCAGTAATCTCCATGATCCCACATAAAGAAACACTAATAAATACTATTGTTGCCTAACATGGTCATGCATGCCACGTAATTTTAGAATAGTTACACCTTACTTATGAAATACTAACAGTATAAATACTTTTAATATTCCAAGTCATTACCCCCTTATCCCCCAAAAGTTGTTTCCATTTACCTACACATATACATTCAGTTGCAAGTTATGCTTATGATGGAAAATTTCCGTCTGTGCGCCATACATACCACGCAATTTCAGAATAGGTGCCCTTTAATTATGAAATACTTACAGTATAAATGCTTGATAATTTTGCAGCTAAATATTTGTTGTTTGGGTGATAATAAACATGAAATCTTTTATACGTTTGCTAAGAAGTAACAAGTTTCACCAAGAAACTGATTGAAAGTAATGCCAAAATGCTTTTAGATTTAATATCACAGTATACAAGTCAAAGGCAACTGTGGAAAACAGAAGATGTGACCCCACACATGCATATACACGGTCTGACTTGAATTATACTGGACTTATGCATTATACATTTCATTGTGCAATATCATTTTGACAGTTGAATGTGAATATCTACCTTGAATATATTTATCAATGTGCAATAACTTTTACAATTGCTGTGCAATTTCATTGTAAATCTCTCTTGCGCTATTATAGAAACTGTTTATGCCATCTCATTCTACCCCCCCTCTATCCCCTATTTGCACCACTATAGTTATTTACTGTAACTTTATGTATTGTTATGTTGTATTGTAAATATATCTCTTACATGTTGCACTGAGTAGTGAGATGCTCTTAATCTCATCGTACATGTATATAATGTACATTGTATATGTGTACAGTGACAATAAAAGGCATTCAATTCAATTCATTTCAATTTATGGTGGATAAAAAACGAAAAGAAAAAAAAAACCTTGAGGGAAAGCATGCTACGCCAGGTGGCCAGTTTAATCTTAAAAAGAAAAACTAATAAGTAAATAGCTATGTTACTATAGCTATGTGTGACAGCAGTTCAGTTCACTTTGGTAAAACTGATTGTATCATCATTGTGCTCATCTGTTTCCTTTTGGTGAGTGAAGATCCTTACCTCCTCCTGAGATGTTTCTGTCATATGCCAAAGGTCCACTTGTTACCATAGTGCATGGTATTCACAGTCTTCACAACTGTGAATCCTGAAAAATGTGTGTTTGAGGGCTTCAGGTGGCTTCAGGTGACCCTTCCAATTTGCCATGTGGCTGTCCATATTACAAGATGTTCCTACCCCATTATTCTGCCATCACAGCTCCCCCGCCTTGCTCAAAAAAGCCAGGGAACTACAAAAAGAAATGTCATGTCTCAACAGCAACCCCAGTGAATAAAGATTCAGGAAGAAGCAGTATCTCTTTTGCCTGGAGCTCATTCTCAGAGATGAAAAAGCTTGACAGGAGTGTGGGGGGAGGTTCTGAAAGTTATTTGTTAAATGTCCCGTAAAAGAGGCATTGTCCCCACTGATTCAGACATTATTGGTGCAAAAATTCCCACCTAACATGTTTCTTTGTCACTATGACACATTGGGTGAAACTGATGAAAATAATAACGGAGTACACAATGTACCCACTCACCCACCCACCAGTTTCAGTCAAGTCAAGTCATTTCCCCCATCACCCTCTCTCCCCAGCCAAACACACAGGTGAACAGGTGATATATTCTTACTACTTTCGCCCCCACCAGGTGCCGCAATCAACGCAAAAAAAATGTCCAAAATAACAGAGCTATACCTGGCTCTTACAGTGATAAAGCAGCTTTACAGTATTACATAGAAAATAGTGTCAATAATGCAAAAGGTCAACAGTAAACACTCAATTTTCAGGTAAAAGCAGTTGGTAAGAAATGCTTTTATGATTAACTGATTATGAGTTGATTATGAACACTGACTGGAAGAAACTAACTTGTCCGACGTGTGGATAATGATCATGGATCCAATGACTGCGTTTTGTAGACTTATTTCAGACATCACACCTGAATCAAATTTCCTCTTTAGTCCCTATAATTCTAGCTAATATGTAAGAATTGGCATATTGATGGCTGGGGTTGTTCACTATTAAATCAGTAATTCAGTAAGTCGTTTTTTTTTTTTTTTTTTTACATACAGCAATTACATAATTTAAAACTACGTAGAAGTGATACCTATTATCACAAAGTGATAATCATCAATTTATGAACTACAAAGTAGTTAACTATTCTTACATATAATAGAAGTGACTGAAGAATAAATGCTTCTTCATTTTTCTGGCTTTATTTCCTACATAGTTATGTAACTTTTCAGCATGACTAAGAATACATTCCACATGAACGTACATGTTTTACATGATGGCCTACATGCTACTTAGTTGTCAGTTTATGAAGTGCTGAAATGAAATGGTTGATCATTCTAATATCAGACATAATAATTTCATAGAGAGAGAGAGAGAGAGAGAGAGAGAGAGCGAGATTAGAGATGTCCCAATCAGGTTTTTTGTGCCCCCAATCCAATCTGAGTCATTGAATATTGAGTATCTGCCAATACCAAGTTTCGATCTGATACTTGTCTATTCCTGTAGAAATGTGTTTGGTGCACACTTCATGTACATTAAAAGTTATTAAATGGTTCAGAGTTGTGCAGAGAGTGAAGTAAATATATGTTTGATTTATATATTACAAGATACACTCCCTTAAAGGAGAAGTCCACTTCCAGAACAAAGATTTACAGATAATGTACTCACCCCCTTGTCATCCAAGATGTCCATGTCTTTCTTTCTTCAGTCGTAAAGAAATTATGTTTTTTGAGGAAAACATTTCAGCATTTTTCTCCATATAGTGGACTTCTATGCTGCCCTGAGTTTGAACTTCCAAAATGCAGTTTAAATGCGGCTTCAAACTATCCCAAATGCGGTTGTAAATGATCCCAGCCGAGGAAAAAGGGTCTTATCTCGCAAAACGACTGGTTATTTTCATAAAAATAATACAATTTATATCAGAGGTGCCATGCCCATTGCAAGTCCCCCCCTCAGATTTTTGAGCCAAGTGGATTTTAAATGCATCATCCAGAAGACAAAAAAACGTTTTATATTTGATACAATCACACCGGCGTTATTAGAATGTTCAGTGCGTGTGGCACATCAGTTCAGCTGCCAAATTGCGCTGAGAAAAAGACAGGCGCGTTTCTATAGCGCTGCGCATTATAACTAATCACACATGATTCTGTTGAGCTTTTTTGATGCAATGACCAATCAGAGGTGTTTAGAGTAGCCATCAAAGAAATGCCACTGTTTTGTTCACTAGCTCACTGACTGAATTCTCTGGTGAATTCTCCCAGTTTTATAATACTCAAATACTATTTCCAAATGAACATTCATAATACATTATACACCATTTGTGAACTAAATACCTTTTTACAAAATAAACGACTGAAATATCTAAAAGAAAATACAACCTTTTCTGTGAAAGCTACACGAGATGAAAGCAATGTAAGTAATTTACTGAATAAAAACAAGGCAAACGTTTGAGTCACATGTTGACCATTTTCAATTGAGAATCAAAATATTTCATGATATTAACATATATGGTAATATTTTGAATAAAAAGGACACACATAAATAAATAAAACATAAGCCTATATCAGTTACCCCACATGCCCCCACAGAAATAATGAGTGCATGACGCCACTGATTTATATACTTTGTCAAACGCTTGTCTTATTTTCCCTTGAAGTCAGGTTCATGGCAGTTAGGGTATGTCGAAAAGCTCCCATCTCATGTTCTCCCTCAACTTCAAAATTGTCCTATATCGCTGTTTTACCTTTTTTGTTAAGGGTGTTTGATTTTCTTTGCATGTTCACTTTGCAAAGACTGGGTCGGTACTTCTGTAGCGACGTAGGATGATTTTGAAATCATTTTTGAAGTTGAGGGAGAAAATACAATTGGAGTTTTTCAACATACCCTAACTATCTTGAGCCAGAATAAACAGAGTTTAGGCAGAGGAAAACAAGACCAGGGCTCCGAACCGGTTCAAGGAATGAAAACGAAAACTGGAAACTGGAAACGAACGAAATTTTGACTGGCGTCGGACAGAAAAACACAGGGAGAATAAGTAGGGAGCAAAAGAGGAGGGTAACAAGGGAAACACAGGTGGGGAAAATAAACCAATAATCAGGAAACAAGATGGGTGGGGTCAAGACATGAGAACACATGGCACATAGAAACAAGACAAAAGCCATGTATGTCTTGTTTTGCACATGGCCAGTGAATTGCTTTGCATTTTAGCCCAGAATGTAAAAGTAAAATGCAACGTGAGCCTATCCACAAGTTTCCTACGCCCCATGAGGCCTTGCGTCAAAAGTGGGAGCATCTTCCGGTTCAAAGTAAACAAGCGGGGCGTGACACTCATTCATTCAACAGTTGACTGGAGTGACGGGCAAATGAAGCCTCGTGAAGCACAGAGACTTTCCTCTTTTCCTCTCGCGCACATGACTGGACAGAAAGTGAGACTTTGTGGTGGTTTTTTTTTTTCAGAATTGTGGAAACATCATTATCTCTATTAAAAAGAAAAAAAAAGAGTGGGAAAAAAAGTTTTCTTTTGATGGCGGTTGGCAAACCCAGTTTACATAAAATAAGGGTCGGACTGAGGAGAGCCAATACCGATCAGTAAAAAAAAAAAAGCTTGATCCTTGAGATCAGTTCAGGACTTGTGCATCCCCAGTGGGACACACTCACTCACTCATTAGTTCAGGACCTCCCTAAAATATATAATTTAAATTTATGTTTAACAGTGTTGGGCAAGTTACTTCCAAAATGTAATGCATTACATATTACTAGTTACTGTCTTTTAAAAGTAATTAGTTACATTACAATATTACTGTCTCTGAATTGTAATGTGTTACAGTACTTTTAAGTTACTTTTGAGTTACTTTCACCAAAATATCCACAGAAGTATGACTATGTATTATATTTATTTAGTATTATATTTATTAGTAAACCAGGCTTCGTACTTAACGTGCGTAAAAATATCCTCACATGAGCAAATTTGTGTTTGGCCTGACCTCAGGCTGAACGGCACGGAATGTACTATGCAGTACGCACTATAGTATTTTATTCTGATAATGAAGAGGCTGCAACGTTTGCAATGCCCCAGCGAGCAAAAAGTGGTCTAGAACACGTCTATAAGACGTAATTTATAGACATCCAGAAGACGTCTTCACAGGAGCCAGAATGAAAGTTTTTATACGTCTTTTCTGGACATTGCATAGACGTAAATTAAAGACGTGCTACAGACGTAATTTATAGACATCCAGAAGACGTCCTCACAGGAGCCAGAATGAAAGTTTTTTATACGTCTTTTCTGGACATTGCATAGACGTAAATTAAAGACGTGCTACAGACGTAATTTATAGACATCCAGAAGACGTCCTCACAGGAGCCAGAATGAAAGTTTTTTATACGTCTTTTCTGGACATTGCATAGACGTAAATTAAAGACGTGCTACAGACGTAATTTATAGACATCC